>NC_069499.1:1056226324-1056388824 GCF_027579735.1 Bombina bombina
TGGACTGTAATAATGATAGGGCAGGTATTACTAGGTTGTATATAATGATTAAATGTGGCATGTAAAGTAGAATAATTAATGAAATATGTTTGATTTTTTTCTAATTGAAATTGCATTAAAATGCATTGTGCGCTAGATGATAAACTATTTGTAATATATTGATTTTAAAGGGACACTCAGGTCAAATTAAACTTTCATGATTCAGATACAGCATGCAATTTTAAACAACTTTCCAATTTACTTCCATTAACAAAATGTGCAAAGTCTTTTTATATTTACACGTTTTGAGTCACCAGCTCCTACTGAGCATTGCAAAAATTCACATAATATATGTATATGCATGTGTGATTGGCTGATGGAAGTCAGTCACATGGTACGTATATGCATGTGTGATTGGCTGATGGAAGTCAGTCACATGGTACGTATATGCATGTGTGATTGGCTGATGGCTGGCACATGATACAGTGGGAGTGGAAATAGTCATAACATTGAAATTTGTCAGAAAAAAAATCTACAACTCATTTGAAGTTCAGACTAAGTGCTATTGCATTGTCTTGTTACCATGTGTTTGTTGATTATGCAAATCTAATGTATGAACTGGTCCTTTAAATAGGCAAAAACATTCACAGACAAAAATATATTTTAATGCCAGAATTTAAACTCAAATTAAGAACCCAGAAAATTCAAAGCTTTAATCCCCCATCCCATAGCAGAATTTTTTGTGACATCATAATTGGTGACACTCATGATGTATTTGATTATGTAATGTGAGCTGTCATTAGTGATATTATTAATGATGTCACAAAATTGCTGTTGGGTTTAAATTCGTAATTTTCTTGCATTTCAGTGTTTTAATAGGAATTTCTTAAAGTTTATTATATTTTCTCACATCACATACTGTATGCTCAATAAGACAAATAATTTATGTTACTATTAATTTCCACTCTAAAGCCGACCCCCTAAATTAATTATTTTATTTATTCAAATATACAGACCACATTAATATGAAGGTCTC
This sequence comes from Bombina bombina, assembly GCF_027579735.1. Taxonomy (NCBI): domain Eukaryota; kingdom Metazoa; phylum Chordata; class Amphibia; order Anura; family Bombinatoridae; genus Bombina; species Bombina bombina. The sequence continues at coordinate 1,056,227,340 of NC_069499.1, forward strand.
AAAATGCCTATTATTGAACATTAGTGTTAAATAAATTGAACAAATGATCAGTTTACCAGTTACTGTTCTATTAATCTACAACATAAGATATGATAGTATTCATTAGAGATGTGCATTTGTTTTTGTAAGAATGCACATTCGTGACGAAAATTAGATTTTCCTTTTAATGAAACGAATATCAGAATGAATGCGTACATTAGTAGTAATTCGTTTACTTTAATTTTTTTAAGTGGTTAATACTTAGCACACTGTCCATGCTCTCCAGAGCACATTAAGGTAAGTATTGTCGATACAGGTGATCTTTTCACTTAAACATTTACACATTTTTTTTATGAAAATGAATTTAAATGTTTAACTAAAATTCAGTATTACTGAATAGTGCAGTCACCGAACATTTGGGGAAATGAATTTCCCTGAATAATCGGAAAGATAATTTAGTCCGAAACAAACATTTCTTGGCTGCATATTTCTAGCATCAATTACATATTCCAAGATTCCACAGTACCAGCCAAGCCAAAAAGGGCAATGCTGAGTCATATCAAAATAAAAAAATCGGTATACAAAAAAATAACTTATTGCCTGCGGAGCGGTAGGCAACGTCTGTATCCTTACCTTCATGCAGTTACTTTGTCTCTCTAAAATGTTATGAAATATTTAATATTGAATATTTAATTGCTCATATTTACTAAGAAAATTAAGCAAATTAAAAAAAAATTAATAGTTTATTGTATACAGTTTTATTGATAAATTGTAGTAAAATGTGTATTATATGTATTTATATGTATTTCCTTTACAACAGAATATATGGCAATTTAGTCAATTTTCCAATTATGGAAGAAATAAACTTAAACATTTTTGTAAACTGGACGACCTCATTGGATTATATTTTTCCAGTCTGGTTATCACCTTTGTAATCTCTTAATCCACTTAATCAGAACAATGGAAAGAGATAAAACAGATTAGTCATGATCTAAATTCAGAAACTCAGAGAGTGCCTCTTGCTTGCTTGTGGATATGACGAGGGTTCATGCAGGATTCTTTAATAATAATAAGGCTCTCTTGATTCCTAACATAAATGGCCTAAATCCTACAAATAACATTATAGAATGTGTTGGCTATTATCTTGTATTTTGAGTACCTCTAATGCCTCACATATTATTAAAATATTTATATTAATAACTACTTTCTCTCAATCTTGGCATTTTTTTAGATTTTTGTTGACAGCTTAGTCAATGAATTTCCTAACCAGAACTCTTGTTAATATGCTGCTATGGGTTGTTTAAAGGGCAAAGAAATGTATATTAAAGTGCCACTAAAATCTAAATTAAAGTTTAATGATTGAAATAAAGCATACATTACTATTGCATTGTCATTTTATGATGTATTTATCAATTATTCAATTTTACTGTATTTAGTGGTCCTTTAAATAGCTTAGAATCCATTGCAGTATTCTCATATTTGGATGCATATAGCTTTATCAATCCATACTTTTTAAATTATTCTTAAATAATATAAAATATTTGCTGGGTCTCAAAATGTCAAAAAAAGAGTATGTTACCTGTTGCACATTCATTCAAAACAGCATTTGACAGTTTCACAACAACAATGAACCTGACTACAAGTGGTGCGCTAATGTAGCGCAAGAACCAATATCACTGGACTGTGCTACCATTAGAGCACAACTTTGATATTACAAGTCCATGGTGAAGCAAGTTAACTAGAGAAGCCTTTGATGGAAATCATGACTGTGCTCATTTGTGCTGGTATTACAAGTTAAAAGTTATATGCCTAGATTACGAGTCTTGCGTTTGGGTTAAAAAGCCAGCTGGTATTACGAGTCTGGCAGGTACAGGTGTACCGCTCACTTTTTTTCCACGAGCATACAGCAAATCCCCTTACGTCAATTGCGTATCATATCTTTTCAATGGGATTTTCCTAATGCCGGTATTACGAGTCTTGGAAAAAATGAGCGGTACACCCTCTCCTGTTAGGACTCCTACTGCATTTAAAAGTCAGTAGTTAAGAGTTTTATGGGCTAACGCCGTAACATAAAACGCTTAACTAAAGTGCTAAAAAGTACACTAACACCCATAAACTACCTATTAACCTCTAAACCGAGCCCCCCCCCCCACATTGCAAACACTTAAATAATTTTTTAACCCCTAATCTGCCGACCGTAAATCGCTGCCACTGTAATAAATATATTAACCCCTAAACCGCCTCACTCCCGCCTCGCAAACACTAGTTAAATTTTATTAACCCCTAATCTGCCGTCCCTAACATCGCCGACACCTACCTACATTTATTAACCCCTAATCTGCCGCCTCCAACGTTGCTGCTAATATATTAAATGTATTAACCCCTAAATCTAACCCTAACACCCCCTAACTTAAATATAATTTAAAATAATCTAAATAAAATTACTACAATTAACTAAATTATTCCTATGTAAAACTAAATATTTACCTATAAAATAAACCCTAAAATAGCTGCAATATAACTAATAGTTACATTGTATCTAGCTTAGGGTTTATTTTTATTTTACAGGCAACTTTTTATTTATTTATTTTAACTAGGTAGAATAGTTATTAAATAGTTATTAACTATTTAATAGCTACCTCGTTAAAATAAATACAAATTTACCTGTAAAATAAAACCTAACCTAAGTTACAATTACACCTAACACTACACTATAATTAAATGAATTCCCTAAACTAACTACAATTAAATACAATTTAAATAAATTATCTAAATTACGAAAAAAACAAAACACTAAATTACAGAAAATAATAAAATAATTAAACAAAATTTAAACTAATTACACCTAATCTAATCCCCCCTAATAAAATAAAAAAGCCCCCCAAATTAATAAAAAGCCCTACCCTATACTAAATTACAAATAGCCCTTAAAAGGACTTTTTGCGGGGCATTGCCCCAAAGTAATCAGCTCTTTTACCTGTAAAAAAAAATACAATACCCCCCAACATTAAAACCCACCACCCACACACCCAACCCTACTCTAAAACCCACCCAATACCCCCTTAATAAAACCTAACACTAACCCCTTGAAGATCACCCTACCTTGAGACGTCTTCACCCAACCGGGCAGAAATGGTCCTCCAGATGGGCAGAAGTCTTCATTCTATCCGGGCAGAAGAGGACCTCCAGGTGGGCAGAAGTCTTCATCCAGGCGGCTTCTTCTATCTTCATTCATCCGGAGAGGAACGGGTCCATCTTCAAGACATCCGACGTGGAGCATCCTCTTCATCCGATGACTAAATGACAGTACCTTTAAGTGATGTCATCCAAGATGGCGTCACTTCAATTCCAATTGGCTGATAGAATTCTATCAGCCAATCGGAATTAAGGTAGAAAAAAATCATATTGGCTGATCCAATCAGCCAATAGGATTGAGCTTGCATTCTATTGGCTGTTCCAATCAGCCAATAGAATGCGAGCTCAATCCTATTGGCTGATTGTTATAGATTATAGATTGTTATAGATTATTTTAAATTATATTTAAGATAGAGGGTGTTAGGGTTAGGGTTAGACTTAGGTTTAGGGGTTAATATATTTATTATAGTGGCGGCGACGTTGGCAGCGGCAGATTAGGGGTTAATAAGTGTAGTTAGGTGGCGGCGACATTGGGGGCGGCAGATTAGGGGTTAATAAATATAATGTAGGTGTCGGTGTCAGCGATTTTGGGGGCCGCAGATTAGGGGTTCATAGGTATAATGTACGTGGCGGCGGTGTTCGGAGCGGCAGATTAGGGGTTAATAATATAATGTAGGTGTTGGCGATGTCGGGGCGGCAGATTAGGGGTTAATAAGTGGAAGATTAGGGGTGTTTAGACTCTGGGTTCATGTTAGGGTGTTAGGTGTAGACATAAAATGTATTTGCTCATAGGAATCAATGGGGCTGCGTTAGGACCTGAACGCTGCTTTTTTGCAGGTGTTAGGTTTTTTTTCAGCCGATTCTGCCCCATTGATTCCTATGGGGAAATCGTGCATGAGCACGTTCAGCCAGCTTACCGCTACCGTAAGCAGCGCTGGTATTGAGTTGAGATGTGGAGCTAAATTTTGCTCTCCGCTCACTTTTTTGCAGCTAAAGCCGGGTTAAAAAAAAACTGCAATACCAGCGTTGTTTGTAGGGGAGCAGTGAGCATAAACTGAGCGATAGCACCGCAAGCCTTACCGACAAAAACTCGTAATCTAGCCAATAGTTTGTGCTCAAGCGAAAGCTGAAACTGTGCTGAATATTTAGCTCAACTTCAGACCTAAAGTAAACTGTGTTAAAAAAAGTTGTAAAACACATTAAAATAAAGTATTACACACATTTATAGGGTCAGATTACAAGTGGAGTGCAAACATTTGCGCCTGAGTGATAAGGGGTTTATCACAGGGTTTTGCACCCGTCTGGTCTAGCATTACAAGTTGAAATAAATATAATCATTTGAGCACAATCGCGATTAACGCTAGAATGAAAACCGCAACTTCAGAGTTATGGTTAAATATTTCGCTAAACATAAAAGTTGCCTAAAACACATAAAAATGCATTACATAGTATAATTACACTCACAATAACACCTAATAAAAATTAATAAAAAAAAATACTGCACACAAAAGTTATAAAGGCTCAAAGATATGAGATCTCAGGCAGGCTAAGGTCTTTAACATAGACTTCTATAAAAATGTATATGTCTGTATATAGATATGTCTATATATGTGTAACTATGTACACACATATAGCAATGTATATAAGTTCATTGGAGTCCTTTGCAGTTAAGTAGAGGAAAACATGTAAAATCATATTTATGCAATATTCATATTTAATAAAGCGCTATGCTGTGTATTTACTGTAATTATTTCACATACCAATGTTCTGCACATATCAGAATATGCTCTAAGTATTTTTAAATATATATTATTTATACTGTGTGTGTGTGTATATATATGTGTGTGTAAACAAATATTTTTACAAATCTCAAGGAAGAAAAGTTTGAAGAGGTCACAGTAGTGTTCTCTCCAAAAGAGACAGGGATTTCAGCACTCCATTTAAATGTTATATTCAATACACCCATACGTAAGTATTAATTTAGAAATAGGTGTTCCAGGCCTCCATGCAACCAAACAACTTCTGGGTCCCCTAAACCAAAACCACACAAGATTGATATAAATAAAATAAATTTATTAGTGCAAACAAAGAAAGAAAAATAAAAAAAAATCAATCACATACATTTAAGAATACATTGTGTACATTAAATGCATAGATAAAGCTGGCCAGCTCCCTCAGGTTGATATGATGCAGGTGAATACCTAGATATAGGCTTTTGAGTTGTTAGGCAACACCCCTGCCAGTGGGTAGCCCTGTGTACCAACAGGAATCTGCTACCATGGATAATAATAGGGATCCATGCGTAATCACTCATATGGTGCACAAATGAAACTGACAACACCTATCTCAGAGGGTAACCCAAATGAATATGATAGTCTTGTTACCATGAGATAAATATTAGGATCTATGCCAGTTACTTAAGTGCTGAACTGTAACAATGTAACAAAGTATTACATGCTTATTCATTAACACACTTATATTGAGAAAACAACACCCTGACCAGAGGGTAGCACCAATATTGAAAAAAGGTTCCAGCTACCTTAGTACTAAATAGGGATCTATGTATCTCTAATGGTAGATGTGTAATCACAGCAATAATGGCAATCACTTACATAGTGCAAGCAGTATAAATTACATAAAATATATGTTAATAGGGCTTTCCACATCCACTGTGATTTTGTTTTAAAGCTTAAGTATATTGCTTTAATGCATGTTCCAGGTACGCCCTGAGGAAGCCCCAATGACATTTGGTCACGTGGGGGGTGAAACGGTCGTTGGCGTGTGACGTCATTTGCACAGCTGGGAACCAGCCCCTGATTGATACTCGATGCAGCACACAGCTCTTCTAACTACAGCAGCAAGCAGGCACCACACCCGGATTTTATACCAAGCTTAAAAGGAGAAGGACTACAAGCGCACAAAAGTGATTTGTAAAGTATTCATGGACTTACGAGTCTGTAATGGAATGTACTGTCTGGAACATGCATTAAAGCAATATACTTAAGCTTTAAAACAAAATCACAGTGGATGTGGAAAGCCCTATTAACATATATTTTATGTAATTTATACTGCTTGCACTATATAAGTGATTGCCATTATTGCTGTGATTACACATCTACCATTAGAGATACATAGATCCCTATTTAGTACTAAGGTAGCTGGAACCTTTTTTCAATATTGGTGCTACCCTCTGGTCAGGGTGTTGTTTTCTCAATATAAGTGTGTAAATGTATAAGCATGTAATACTTTGTTACATTGTTACAGTTCAGCACATAAGTAACTGGCATAGATCCTAATATTTATCTCATCGTAACAAGACTCTCATATTTGTTTGGGTTACCCTCTGAGACAGGTGTTGTCAGTTTCATTTGTGCACCATATGAGTGATTACGCATGGATCCCCATTATTATCCATGGTAGCAGATTCCTGTTGGTACACAGGGCTACCCACTGGTAGGGGTGTTGCCTAATAACTCAAAAGCCTATATCTAGGTATTCACCTGCATCATATCAACCTGCGTGAGCTGGCCAGTTGATAATAAGGGATAATAAGAGAGCATTCGCTGGGAATTCCTTTTCAATGATGTCATCTTTAATATATACAGTATACAGGACTCAAAATTTCCACTAGCCATTGGCGAGTGGAAATTTAATAGTGGTGAGTGAAAGTTAGCTAGTGAATGTTGAGTCTGAAGTCTGGTGGCATGTTATAAGTAGCAAAGTTGACACATTTTACTTGCAGAATGTACATTTTTATTGCAGCACTGACAAACACACATTTTCGGCTATGTGCAAAAACTATTATCTAAAGGAATATTATATATTCATGAAAGTGCAAAGATATGTTATTCCTGTAGGGATCTCAATAATGCTTAGACTGATATTTCTGAGAAGGTAAACAGGGGCAGAGAGACAGAGATAGACTGTGGAGAAGGAAGAGTTAAGAGAGAATGGAGAAAGAAAGAGTGAAGATATGAGAGAGGTGAAGGAAAGAGTGTGAATAGAAGACATGACCTGATAGAGCTAGGAGAGGGTAAAAGGAGAGTGTAAAAAGAGGGATTGAAGAGAGAAGGGAGTTGACAGATAGTTAAGCGTGAGAAGGGAGAGTTGATAATTTTTAAAAGAAAAATCTCCTGTTCGGCTATGAATTTTCATGACTGTCAACACCCTCTGCATTCTCTCATTTTAACAACTTCCTTTTTCTATCCAGCTGTTGTCTTCCCCAGAACATCTAGTTGATGTTTCTAACTGTTATGAACTTATTTTTGTTAAATTAATACTGTATGTAGCATTTAATTTGTTATGGTGTAAAATAAAAATGTTTCACAATGGCTAAACATATGCAAATAGGGGGTGAAGTAGTGGGTGTGGTGTGGGTGAGATTAGAAGTGGCAAGTAACATTTTGTCCTGGCTAGTAGTTTAGGATTTAACATTTTGAGCCCTGTGTGTGTGTGTGTGTGTGTGTGTGTGTGTATATATATATATATATATATATATATATATATATATATATATATATATACAGGGAGTGCAGAATTATTAGGCAAGTTGTATTTTTGAGGATTAATTTTATTATTGAACAACAACCATGTTCTCAATGAACCCAAAAAACTCATTAATATCAAAGCTGAATAGTTTTGGAAGTAGTTTTTAGTTTGTTTTTAGTTATAGCTATTTTAGGGGGATATCTGTGTGTGCAGGTGACTATTACTGTGCATAATTATTAGGCAACTTAACAAAAAACAAATATATACCCATTTCAATTATTTATTTTTACCAGTGAAACCAATATAACATCTCAACAAATATACATTTCTGACATTCAAAAACAAAACAAAAACAAATCAGTGACCAATATAGCCACCTTTCTTTGCAAGGACACTCAAAAGCCTGCCATCCATGGATTCTGTCATTGTTTTGATCTGTTCACCATCAACATTGCGTGCAGCAGCAACCACAGCCTCCCAGATACTGTTCAGAGAGGTGTACTGTTTTCCATCCTTGTAAATCTCAGATTTGATGGTGGACCACAGGTTCTCAATGGGGTTCAGATCAGGTGAACAAGGAGGCCATGTCATTAGATTTTCTTCTTTTATACCCTTTCTTGCCAGCCACGCTGTGGAGTACTTGGACGCGTGTGATGGAGCATTGTCCTGCATGAAAATTATGTTTTTCTTGAAGGATGCAGACTTCTTCCTGTACCACTGCTTGAAGAAGGTGTCTTCCAGAAACTGGCAGTAGGACTGGGAGTTGAGCTTGACTCCATCCTCAACCCGAAAAGGCCCCACAAGCTCATCTTTGATGATACCAGCCCAAACCAGTACTCCACCTCCACCTTGCTGGCGTCTGAGTCGGACTGGAGCTCTCTGCCCTTTACCAATCCAGCCACAGGCCCATCCATCTGGCCCATCAAGACTCACTCTCATTTCATCAGTCCATAAAACCTTAGAAAAATCAGTCTTGAGATATTTCTTGGCCCAGTCTTGACGTTTCAGCTTGTGTGTCTTGTTCAGTGGTGGTCGTCTTTCAGCCTTTCTTACCTTGGCCATGTCTCTGAGTATTGCACACCTTGTGCTTTTGGGCACTCCAGTGATGTTGCAGCTCTGAAATATGGCCAAACTGGTGGCAAGTGGCATCTTGGCAGCTGCACGCTTGACTTTTCTCAGTTCATGGGCAGTTATTTTGCGCCTTGGTTTTTCCACACGCTTCTTGCGACCCTGTTGACTATTTTGAATGAAACGCTTGATTGTTCGATGATCACGCTTCAGAAGCTTTGCAATTTTAAGAGTGCTGCATCCCTCTGCAAGATATCTCACTATTTTTTACTTTTCTGAGCCTGTCAAGTCCTTCTTTTGACCCATTTTGCCAAAGGAAAGGATGTTGCCTAATAATTATGCACACCTGATATAGGGTGTTGATGTCATTAGACCACACCCCTTCTCATTACAGAGATGCACATCACCTAATATGCTTAATTGGTAGTAGGCTTTCGAGCCTATACAGCTTGGAGTAAGACAACATGCATAAAGAGGATGATGTGGTCAAAATACTCATTTGCCTAATAATTCTTAGTGGGACACTTTGTCAACTCCAAATTTTCACGGTCATATGTCAACATCTAATACGCAGTTATACACTTTTATTACTCACCGTAAGTGTCTCAAGGCGCTGCTCATTTTATCGACCTCGGGAGGATGAAAGGCTGAGTGGACCTTGCCGGGGATCGAACCTGGAACCCTTGGGTTGCTACAGAGCTCAACCACAGTGCCTTAGCATGCTGAGCTATCCCGTCAGTCACACACACCCCTCAGTCACACACACCCCTCAGTCACACACACCCCTCAGGCACACACATCCCTCAGTCACTCACACATCCCTCAGTCACTCACACACCCCTCAGTCACACACACAACCCTCACTCACACACACTCCTCACTCACACACACCCCTCACTCACACACTCAAACCCCTCACTCACACACACTCCTCTCTCTCTCTCTCTCTCTCTCTCTCTCTCTCTCTCTCTCACACACACACACAACCCTCACTTTCACACAATTACACACCCCTCATTCACACACCCCTTTGTATGTAGTTATGTGCAGTAAATGCTGCTATGTCCCTTTAAGGTATATATGTCTACACACAAAAACCACACATCCTTTATATATATATATATATATAAAATCATTTACCAGTCAGTTGAAAGCAGAGGCCAGAGCCTACCAGGATCGCCTCCTTCCAGGCCGGCTGCCGAGTGATTACCTCTTTTAGTCTCAAGCACATGAATATATATTTTCCAGTAAACCTCATCACTGAACTTATGCCTTCAGTCAAACGCGGGCTGCCGGCTACTGTTTCTTCCTAAGTAAGGGAGCACGTTACAGTAACATATTTTCATGTGCTAATTTCATAGTCGTCCCATCCCACAAAACCCCTGTATATCATATACATATATACATATATATATATATATATATATATATATATATATATATATATATATATATATATATATATATATATATATATACAGGGAGTGCAGAATTATTAGGCAAATGAGTATTTTGACCACATCATCCTCTTTATGCATGTTGTCTTACTCCAAGCTGTATAGGCTCGAAAGCCTACTACCAATTAAGCATATTAGGTGATGTGCATCTCTGTAATGAGAAGGGGTGTGGTCTAATGACATCAACACCCTATATCAGGTGTGCATAATTATTAGGCAACTTCCTTTCCTTTGGCAAAATGGGTCAAAAGAAGGACTTGACAGGCTCAGAAAAGAGGGATGCAGCACTCTTAAAATTGCAAAGCTTCTGAAGCGTGATCATCGAACAATCAAGCGTTTCATTCAAAATAGTCAACAGGGTCGCAAGAAGCGTGTGGAAAAACCAAGGCGCAAAATAACTGCCCATGAACTGAGAAAAGTCAAGCGTGCAGCTGCCAAGATGCCACTTGCCACCAGTTTGGCCATATTTCAGAGCTGCAACATCACTGGAGTGCCCAAAAGCACAAGGTGTGCAATACTCAGAGACATGGCCAAGGTAAGAAAGGCTGAAAGACGACCACCACTGAACAAGACACACAAGCTGAAACGTCAAGACTGGGCCAAGAAATATCTCAAGACTGATTTTTCTAAGGTTTTATGGACTGATGAAATGAGAGTGAGTCTTGATGGGCCAGATGGATGGACCCGTGGCTGGATTGGTAAAGGGCAGAGAGCTCCAGTCCGACTCAGACGCCAGCAAGGTGGAGTACTGGTTTGGGCTGGTATCATCAAAGATGAGCTTGTGGGACCTTTTCGGGTTCAGGATGGAGTCAAGCTCAACTCCCAGTCCTACTGCTAGTTTCTGGAAGACACCTTCTTCAAGCAGTGGTACAGGAAGAAGTCTGCATCCTTCAAGAAAAACATGATTTTCATGCAGGACAATGCTCCATCACACGCGTCCAAGTACTCCACAGCGTGGCTGGCAAGAAAGGGTATAAAAGAAGAAAATCTAATGACATGGCCTCCTTGTTCACCTGATCTGAACCCCATTGAGAACCTGTGGTCCATCATCAAATGTGAGATTTACAAGGAGGGAAAACAGTACACCTCTCTGAACAGTGTCTGGGAGGCTGTGGTTGCTGCTGCACGCAATGTTGATGGTGAACAGATCAAAACACTGACAGAATCCATGGATGGCAGGCTTTTGAGTGTCCTTGCAAAGAAAGGTGGCTATATTAGTCACTGATTTGTTTTTGTTTTGTTTTTGAATGTCAGAAATGTATATTTGTGAATGTTGAGATGTTATATTGGTTTCACTGGTAAAAATAAATAATTGAAATGGGTATATATTTGTTTTTTGTTCAGTTGCCTAATAATTATGCACAGTAATAGTCACCTGCACACACAGATATCCCCCTAAAATAGCTAAAACTAAAAACAAACTAAAAACTACTTCAAAAAATATTCAGCTTTGATATTAATGAGTTTTTTGGGTTCATTGAGAACATGGTTGTTTTTCAATAATAAAATTAATCCTCAAAAATACAACTTGCCTAATAATTCTGCACTCCCTGTATATATATATATATATATATATATATATATATATATATATATTGTTAACTGGGCTCTGCACACACTTGTTAGAATGTCAATTGCCGGGGGGGGGTTAGAACAGTCGCAGTATCCAGAGTCCTAAAGTTAGTGCGCTAACTTTTTACTTTTAACTTTTATTACGCATGCTAACCTGTCCGCAATTAAGTCTAGATTATGAGTTTTGCGGTACGCTGGAGTACAGCTGTTACAGCTGAAAAATTGGTCATTGCGCTGGAATGCACGGCAACGCATATTACAAGACGTGGCGGTATAGGCTGTAACGCAAGCATTTTAGCCTTAATGAAACGTCCATTCCACCTTCAAAGAAATGACGTTTAAGTGCAGGATTTTCCATGGCGCCATATTGTGGTTGTGCGGTCCGGCTAAAATGCTTGCGTTACAGCCTATACCGATATGAGCCATTCTGCCATCTGAGACCAGTAGTTATGGATTTTGCAAAACAAAAATGTTTTTTAACAAAACTCATAACTGAAATGTTACAAAGTACACTAACAACCATAAACTACCTATTAAACCCTAAACCGCCACCATCCCGCATTGCAAATACTATATTAAACCTATTAACCCCCTAATCTGCCGCCCATTCACATCACGACTATTAAACCTATTAACCCCTAATCCGCTGCCCAACCACATGGCCAACACTATATACATCTAGTAACCCCTAATCCGCCGCTCCCCGACATCCCTGACACTAAATACAATTATTAACCCCTAATCCGCCACCCCCGACATCGCCGACACCTAAATAAAATGATTAACCCCTAATTCGGCGCTCCCCAACATCGCTGACCCTAAATAAACCTATTAGCCCCTAAACCGCCGGCCCCCAACTTCGCAACTAATAAATAAACCTATTAACCCCTATACCGACGGCCCCCCATTTTGCCAAACACTAAATTAAACTATTAACCCCTAAACCTAACACCCCCTAACTTTAAATTAAAAGTTACAATTTGGGGGCGGAGCCTGCAGCTGAAGCAGCAAGTCGCATACTGAGGAGGCTCCTGACTTTATTTTGCTTTTAATTATATTAATCTAATTTTCTTGGAAGATTTATAATGGGATCCTAAAGATAATTGCACCCTGTAGCAAGATATTGCTGAGGACTTTAGTTGGGGACCTAAGGACCACAAGTTTGGAGCATTCGTCTGAGCTGAAGGTCTCATCATTAACATGGAGAGAGCCATCTTTTCTGAGATACAAGCCTTGTTTTCGAAGTATGAGCTGCTGATACTCAATAGATTTGATTCCCTTATAGCAGCTGTAGAAGCGGAGCACTCCGATGCAAAGCAACCTGAGCCTGCTGTGAAGGAGGAGGCAATCCCCAGTGTGCAGCTCGACACCATACAGTTAAACATGGAGGATACTCCTAACATACCTATCTACCCTCAGGGAAAGCGATCGCAGGCTGAAGCTGTGGAGGATAGTTTCGGCAGTTCTAGTAGATCACCTGATGGGCTATATCGTATCTTACGGGCACTCAAGAACAGTGCCTATGTGAACAGAGAGGCCCCCACTTATGGCTGTGAGGTGGCGGGAGCAGATGCTATTACTGGTGGGGATGTGGGTGGGAGTGTGGCCAGCTCCCGCGGACATGATACTGCCGGTATGAGTAAGGTGATAGTGGACTGCCGCCAATCTACTGACCTGAAACCCTTCTTGGACTGGGACCGGGAGACGCATCCCGTAGCCGCTCTAAACCTGGACGTAGCCCCGCAGCTCAGATTCTTACTGTTTGAGGGCACTTGGCTTTCTGACCCCCATGAATCAGTTGGAGTCGGGTGATGTTTTAAACATAAACAGGGATGCAGACTGCTCAGGACTAGTATAACTTTCAGTCCCTACTGTTTACCCCTCATTGAGCCTTGAACACTATTACCTCCGGGCAAGCTATTTTAGTTGAAGTGGAGGATTTTGCTCTCATAAGTGAAAAATGCCTGAGACAGGGTGGATCCCTACAATTTTACCTCTATTGTATCCCCGCTTTTTGTATGTATAGAATGGGTTTGTAGTGGGTGGGGTAGTGGTTTGTGGCTATGTGTGGGGAATCTGTATGTATGAAGCCACGTGGTCTGAACTTAGATGGGCTCCTTATACAGTTCAGGGTTGGAAATTCATATTATACTGTTTATCTCAATCAATATTTATAATAGTACTGAATTGTACAGGTCTGTGCAACTTAAACCTCCGATGTTATCATATATATATTAGGATAAGGGTGGGGAGTCAGAGATTGACAGGACTCACATATTAACTGAGCGCCATTTACTAATTTGTACTATAAGTTTATTGTTTAGTTAAGATATTTTCAGACTACTTGATCCTCCTCATTAATAAGTTTCTGCTGTGGAAAATAATATTCTCAATCTGTTGCTCACCCCCCGCCCCCCCCTCCTTCCCCCTTCCCTCCACCATTTAAATGTATGATAGATATGCACCTCCTGCCTCCCTAACATGAGTATTCGATGGAAGACAGTAACCAGTGTATGGGTCATGGTATACTATCTCAGCCTAGATGAGAGTTCATGTTACAAGTTATGTCATATATATGCAGCCTGCTTGGTTAGATGAATGATATCCGTATGGGAGTGATATGCCTCATACAACACTCAAAATAAAGATGTACACATGCATGCCACTCGCAATCTAATACCTCATATGAGCTTTTTTATATCTCTTTTAGTCTGTTTCCCATTGTGGAGTTATGTTTGAGTAACTTGTGTCTTGCTGCCTATCCTCTGGGTTAAAATGGGGAGTTACAAAGCCAACTATATTAAGAGTAAATGATATCTTCTGGAGCTGGACCTAGAGAGAAGCAGTTAGTACTAAGGGTTCCATATGTGTTTTGGCTAAAGTGCAGGGGTCTTCAGATATGCAGGACTACACTAGATATTAATCTTGCGTGATACTTGAGGCTCAGTGTGCTCTTGAGTAAAACCATCAGTGAGGTCAATAGTACCTATAGGGGGTGTGAATATATGCTCCTGTGGTTCCTGGATATCTCTCTATACTCCCTGTATTTGATTACAGTCATAGTGGTATGTAAGCCAACAACGCAGGAGTGCATTATTACACAAATATCCCCCCCCCCCATCATTCTTATGCGGTAAAAGTTGAATACCTTCCCCTCCGCATTCCTATTTGGCAGAGTTATGTAGCCTCTGCCCAGCCTGAAAAGCCGGTATAGGTTCTTCAGGTCCTAGTAATCGGAAGATTCTTTAGATTCACAATAATTTTATTTTATTTAACCTTTAACCTGAAGTTGATTTAACATATGATTGTTTACTGGTTTTCTTTATGTAACTTAGACTGAAACTGTAGTTTCTTGCGCTCACATCTGACCAACCTGTATTTCTATTTGTTTATATTCCATACATGTCACTGTGTTATATCATGCAATCTTTAATATTTTTGAAGATGTCTAAACAGGTTTAGTTTGAGTTTGTAGTTTTCTTAACTCTCTATATGGTATTACTGTATTAATGATGTGTCTTCAACTATAGCCTAGTTGTCAGATCCCTGGGGTGGATCTCTGTTGCATTGATGACACTATGCAGATATAGCAATAAAATGAGGTGCAATGTTGAAGGGTAATACTTTGACCAGGATAGATGAGATGTGATTCCCTATTAATTGGCGTATTGCTTTTTGTAACCAATGTCTCTTGTATTATTGTACTTGTGATATTGACCTTCAGCTTGTATTTGTACCGGTCAAGTCTGCTGTCAAAGAAGGTGCCCTGCTGCTGGAGGCTGAATTCGGGAGGAGAACATCCCCTGTCAGAACTATCGGTCAGCTGTGGTGACCCGGATTGGCGGACTAAGACCTCATATGTTCACAACATAATTTGTGAAATGTCTGAATACACTTACTGTTTGTAAGTAGTACTTGTATTGTACTGTTATACGTGTTAAATAAAACTGCCTTGAATCGTGTCCTTTTGCGCTGCTCTCTTTTACTCAGATCGATCGACTACTTTTCTACTTCCGGTGTGGGGAGAAACACACAGGGACAGAGAACGGTTGCAGCTGGACTGTTTGGGAGCTTAAGAAACAGCACTTGGAATTTACTCTATGTGCCTACATTTGTATATGTCTTTCCCTCCAGATAACCAGGAGGCAACAGAGCAGTAAGACTGTTTTTTTTTTTTAATTTAATTAGCGCTGCTTACAAATTCTGCCAATACCATTTTCTACTTGTATTTGTTTGTGCTTGTTTTTATTGCCTCAATAAAAATACTTTTCAAAAATAAAAAGTTACAATTTAACTATCTTAAAAAATAAAAAAACTTACCTGTGAAATTAAAAAAAACTAATATTAAACTATAAATTAACCTAACATTACTATTCTAATCAAATAAAAAAGCCACCAATTAAAAAAACCTAAATTACACATTTAAAAAAAAAACACTGCAAAAAAAATAAAAAAATCTAACATTACAAAAACTAATAAACACTAAATTACGAAAAATAAAAAACGAAATTATCAAAAATAAAAACAATTACACCTAATCTAATAGCCCTATAAAAATAAAACACTAACCCCAGAATGTCTACTCATGGTTCCTGAAGTCCAGACATCCATCTCCATCCAAGCGGCAAGAAGTCTTCATCCAGGCGGCGAGAAGTCTTCATCCAGGTGGCGAGAAGTTTTCATCTAGGCGGCGAGAAGCCTTTATCCAGGTGGCAACATCTTCATCCATCGCAGGGGCGTGTTCTATCTTTATTCCTGCAGCACGTAGTGGTAGCTATCCAGGACCGGTGATGATATCCTGCGTGGAGAGTCTTCTTTATACGAACACCGCCGTACACTGAAGTTGAATGCAAGGTACCTATTTAAAAATGGTGTACATTGCATTCCTGTTGGCTGATTTGATTCTTCAAATTCAAATCGGCCAATAGGATGAGAGTTACTGAAATCCTCTTGGCTGTTCAAATCAGCCGCCTAGATGAAGACTTCTCACCACCTGGATGGAGATGGATGTCCGGACTTCAGGAACCATGAGTAGATTGAGTAGATATACTGGGGTTAGTGTTTTTTTGGGGTGTTTTTTTTTTAAGATTAGGTCTTTGGGCTTTTAAAAAAGCGGAATGCCCTTTTAAGGGCAATGCCCATACAAATGCCCCTTATGAGGCAATGGGTAGCTTAGTTTTTTTAGACTTAGGTTTTTTATTTTGGGGGTTCTACTGTTGGGGGGACTTTGTATTTTATTTCTAAGTAAAAGAGCTGTTTAACTTAGGGAAATGCCCTACAAAAGGCCATTTTAAGGGCTATTGGTAGTTTATTGTAGGTTAGAGGTTTTTATTTTGGGGGGCTTTTTATTTTTATAGGGCTATTAGATTAGGTGTAATTGGTTTTATTTTTGATAGTTTTGTTTATTAATTTTTGTAATCTTAAAGTTTTTTATTTTTCGTAATTTAGTGTTTATTATTTTTGTAATGTTAGATTTTTTTTGTTTTTTTTCATAGTATTCAGTTGTTTTAAATGTGTAATTTAGGTTTTTTAATTGGTAGTTTTATTTTAAATTTTTATTAGAATAGTAATGTTAGGTTAATTTATAGTTTAATGTTAGTTTTTTTTATGTGGGTGGCCGGCAGTTTAGGGGTTAATAGGTTTATATAGTGTCGGCGATGCCGGGGAGTAGCGGATTAGGGGTTAATAACTTTTATTAGTGTCGGCGATGTCAGGGCGGCGGATTAGGGGTTAATAACTTTCTTTTTAGTGTCGGTGAGCGGCGGATTAGGGGTTAATAACTTTTATTAGTGTCGGCGATGTCGGGGGGTGGCGGATTAAGGGTGTTTAGACTAGGGGTTTATGTTAGGGTGTTAGGTTTAAACTTAACTTTCTTTCCCACCATAGACATTAATGGGGTTGCGTTATGGCGATTTGCCATCCTTCAATTGCAGGTGTTAGATTTTTTTCTAAATCTCTCCCCCCATTGATGTTTATGGGGGAAAGCGTGCACGTAAACTCCGCCCTTGGCTTTTGTACAGTTTGGAGCTTGTTGGAATATATATAGCAATACTGACGCCATTTTGTCTTTAGTCATCCATTTTGGTTTATTATAAGCTTATTATAACAGCTTATTATGCTGTGAGAAAATAATGTGTTGATGTTCTAAGTTGAACATTTTATGTCAATAATTTGTCCAACGGCTTTGCTTAGTGCTGGGTGATGCGCCCAGATATACTTTTATCTAACACTCTCCGCTTATTAAAAATACGAATTTTTACTCAATTATATTTTAATAAGCTTCTTTTCTTATAAGCAATACTGTGTAAGATGATGTAGCTATGAGTACGTCATTGTTTAACCCTTTATGCTGTAACCACTGTCTATAAAAGTATTGTGCACCTTATAATAAACAGAACAGTGATTAGACTTTTACTTGCTGCGTGTCTGATTTCTGTTCCCGAGATATCTCATCAAGTAACCCATTCAGTTCCAGTTGAAGGTGTAGAATACTGCTAAGTGCTAACTGACACCCCCCCCTCTCAAAATAAAGCCTAACAATTCTGGTGTCAGAGCATGGGATTCACACTAGTTAAGTAGATAAGTGTTTTTTACTCTGGGTTCAGGTTCACAGAGGGAAAAGCAAAGTCTGGATAGTGTTAGTGATATATAAAGGGTAAAAGTCCTTTTATAAGAGGTTATCCTGCGGTGGAAGCACAGGGTTGCGTAGGTTTGAGTCCTAGCACAATTTATATCAGCGCAAGTTTTAGTCTTGCATGGTATTAACTCCCCTAGACAGGTTTGAGTACATTTTTTTTAGCATACATTTGCGGAGGTTTGAGTCCTAGAGCAAGGTTGTAGCAAAATTTTAGCGTAAGTTAAAGTCTTACCTGCGTAAAAAGTATATAGTATAGTTTAGTTTAAATATCACTGGTACTGGTATGGGTACTTGTTGACGCTTATTGCTTAATTGCTTGTGCTCAAGACTTTTTCATTTGTGCTGTGCTTAAGAATCAGAGAAGGGGGACTAGTGTTGTGTAATAAGTGTTTGTCTATCTGATGTTTCACTGTGTTCCATGTTACGTGTAAAAAGTTTACTCCACACTAAATGTCTGAGGATGTATTATCTTAAAATTATTTGTTTATGTCTCAATCTGCTGGGAAAATGGCCATTCCTTTCAGATTCGGATACTTTCAGATACATTTTAAATTTGGTGGAGTATCCTACTTTTTTATAATCTCTTTGGTATGTTTGAAATATATGTTTTCCTGAAAGTAAGAGAACGTTAATAAAATATGTTTTCAGTGTCTTAAAAAAAAGTTTGCTGATTGTTGGGAGTGAATTTATGGTATGCATGTTGATATAAGCAACATAGCTTAACGCACCATACCACACAGCACAATGAGGTTTTTCAGTAACTCATAATGGCAGCGCTATGGAAAGTGCGGTACTGTTAATTTTATTGCGTTCTTTACGCACCCTGTTTAGCGCAAAACTCATAACCTAGGTGTAAGTTTTTTACTTTGACCGGTTAACCTGCAAGTGAAAAAGTTATTTAGTGCACCGCTTGTAATCTGGCCCAATATAAGTAAAAGCATAGCCCCAAAGGTTCTTTCTGCTTGCCAGGCACATGCCATTTTGTACATTAGTAAACCCCTATTGATTTTACAGACATGTGCAAATGGGTCAATAGTTATTGCCTTATGAAAACCCTTTGTTCAACTTTCATCAGATGTTTTTAACTAAACAATAACTATTTTTATTAACATTTTAGCTAAGCATGGAAACAAAGAAACAAATAAAATAAACAAATAAATAAAAAGCCAATATATGCAGTGTAAAAGAAGCCAAAATAGGGTTTCAAACGACCAAAGTTTTTTATTGAGATACATCTGCAGACAATGTTTTGATGGAATGATGGACTGGAATGTTATTGGCAAGGAGTTTCAATGTAAAGATTCTAAAATAAAAAAATGTCAGTGCAAAGCGAAATAAAATCAAGGAAGGATGCAAATGTTCTCTGATGGATAGGTATAGTCTAGTATTTGCAAACCCTTTAATAACTTGGGCAAAATCCTTTGCACAGCCCTTTCAATGGACTGTAATATATGTTGAAAGCAAATCATAAATGTTATTTGTTGGTTTCAGATGGAAATATCTATAAAGAATTTTGAGATTGGAAATAACACTGTGAGTAAATTGGAAAAGCTTTTCCAGATAGCTCCCATCTGGATTTGGCTAGAATGTTTTATCATTTGTGCTCTGACTCTCAGTCCAGGAATAGTGCAGCAGAGATCTATTCAGGGAGGCTGTAACAGAATCTTTGGTTTTTGACATACAAAATACCACTGGCATTTGAAGAGTTGAATGACTGTATCTCAGCTAGCATATTTGGTTATACAAACAATAGCAACATTGTCCTACTAATAGAGCAGAGAGTATCCGAGTTAGAAGATGTTTGTGATTCCTATTGATTACATTTCGAAAATAATTAAAAGAAAATACATAAAATACAGTTAAAAATTGAAGATCAAGAAGACAGAAGTAGAATGAATAATATCAGAATCATTGGGGTTCCTGAGACTAAAAAATACGACGACCTCGCTAAAATTTGTGTCATCTACACTTCCATCTCTATTAGTTCTACCATTTTCCCATTCTCTAATTACTGTAGAAAGGGCATATAGAATAGGTAAGAACTTCAATAATAAAGATGGTACTGTTAGACCTAGGCCGTCATAGCTAAGCTATTGAATTTTCAAGGCAAGGTACTTTTACCTTTATTAAGAAAGTTCATTCCTCCACTTTATCTGCAACATGGCGAGAATCACATTTGAAATTGTAATATATGTCCTATTATACGCCTAAAAAGGGCTATACGTGGCACAATACTAGTTTTAATAAATGCCCTAAAGGCCATTATATAGGATCTGACTTAGTACATATGACTTGGAACTGTCCTAAAATAAACCAACTTTGGTTAAAATTGAAATATTGGATTCAAAATGAAATTGGCAGAACTTAAATTTCACCTATCCCAGATTATACTCCTTTCTACTAGTCAAAAAAACTGTAGATGAAAATAAACTCATCAAGAAGTCTAATCTTTCATAAATGGAAGGAGATAGAATTTATAGATTTTATTAAAAAACAATGCATCTTAGAACAAAGAGATACAGACACAAATGTTGAATAATTTTTTTTTTGTTTTTTTTTTGTTTAGGAAATGGTCTATTTTCATTAAAATCCTCTCTAAAAAAGAACAAGATATAATGATACTCCCTTTTAAAAATTCAGATTTGGTACTCCTGGAAATATGGTGATTTATAAGATCATGGAATGTTGAGGAAGGAGACATGGTGGGGATCCATTAAAAACTACACAGTACTAACATTTAGTCAATGTTAATATAAATTATACAGAAAAATTGTATAATTGTCATAGACTGGAAATTTTACGATTTATTTTTTCTGTTATTATTGTCACCACAACCTACAGGATTTATTCATCATTCTTCTTTCTTCTTCCTTTTTGTAATCGGCCTATGCTATAAATAAAAGATTTAAAAAAAATAATAATAGATCAATGCACAAATTAGAGTTAGGCAAATATAAAACACTTTATTGATGTGATATATACTCAACATGTACCACAATTATATTTTGGACTGTGTTGATGTAATATTGCTCATGCCTGTTCCCAGTACTGACTGTGCAGCACACTCACATCATAGGCTACAGCCTGCACTTCTCCATGTTGTTGACAAGCTGTCTCAGCATCCTCAGGTTTGATGTCTTCAATGTGTCACTTTTCTGTCTCCATTGTCGGTCTATAACTATCTGGTGCCCACACAGGGCAGCCATGAGGCCAGAGGACATAACTACCATAACCATGGCCTCAAACTACTACCAACACTGGCCAATCAGCAAGCAAATATCTAGCTACTCAGACTACCAATTAGTCTGTGTCATATTTTATGTCCCAGCAAATGAAAGTGGGTTGGGGTAAGTAGTTTGATGTCAGTGTGGCATTAGCACAGATGTGGCATAACTTCAAAAACATTTTTGCATGTCACCTTATTTTCATTTTATAACAGGTTTTATAAACAAGGTTCAATAAATAAGTTGCCTCACACAAAAATAAAAAATATGTCAGGGTTGTCTCAAAAAACAAACACATTGGGCCTAGTTATCAAGCCGTCAACCTCAAATACGCTGGAATTCCGCAGCGTATTTGTGGCGAGGCTGATTCGCCTTAGTTATCAAGCCCTAGATACCGGCAATAGTAGAATTTAGTGACGTAAGCTTCGATCCGCCGGACTCAGTCCGACACAGATCGATTCTTACGTCACTCCAGATGTTCCGCACACAAGTGCGGCACAATCTGACTACTTTTGCTAGTTATCAAAAAACTAGCAGGTACGCTCGGCACTTTTCCGGCCCAGCGTACCTGGTTTTCAACCTACCGCCCTGGAAAATCAATGGGAGTCGGACCATAGTGAAAGTTCATGTACGCTGCTACCAGACATCCCATTGATTCCTATGGGAGCTGTCTACACCTAACACCCTAACATGTACCCCGAGTCTAAACACCCCTAATCTGTCCCCCCTAAACCGCCGCAAGCTATACTAAATATGTTAACCCCTAAACCGCTGCTCCCAGTCCCCGCCGCAACTATAATATATGTATTAACCCCTAAACCGCCGCTCTCGGACCCCGCCGCCACCTACATTATACCTAGTAACCCCTATCCTGCCCCCCCTATACCGCCACCCTCTATAATAAATTTATTAACCCCTATCCTGCAGATCCTAGACCTCGCCGCAACTAAATAAATAGTTTAACCCCTAAACCGCCACTCCCGGATCCCGCCGCAACCTATATTAAACTTATTAACCCCTAATCTGCCCCCCTACACCGTCACCATCTATAATAAATTTATTAACCCCTATCCTGCCCCCCTACACCGCCGCCACTGTAATAAAATTATTAACCCTTAAACCTAAGTCTAACACTAACCCTAACACCCCCCTAACTTAAATATTAATTAACTAAATCTAAATAACTAAGATTGAAGACGCCGCTTGGAAAATGACATCGCCCGGATGGAAGACTTCTTCAGCGCCGCCTGGATGATGACTTCATCGGATGGAAGACTTCTTCAGCGCGCTTTGGATGATGACTTCTGCTGCTCCGGATCTCCTCTTCGGTTCCATCGGTGGGTCGGCTGGCTGAAGACGACTCAAGGTAGGATGATCTTCAGGGGGGTAATGTTAGGTTTATTTAAGGGGGGTTTGGGTTAGATTAGGGGTATGTGGGTGGTGGGTTTTAATGTTGGGGGGGTTGTATTTTTCTTTTACAGGCAAAAGAGCAGAATTATTTGGGGCATGCCCCGCAAAAGGCCCTTTTAAGGACTGGTAAGGTAAAAGAGCTTTGAACTTTTTTAATTTAGAATAGGGTAGGGCATATTTTTATTTTGGGGGGCTTTGTTATTTTATTAGGGGGCTTAGATTAGGTGTAAGTAGCTTAAAATGGTTGTAATATTTTTGAAATGTTTGTAACTTATTTTTTTTATTTTTTGTAACTTAGCTTTTTTTATTTTTTGTACTTTAGTTAGTTTATGTAATTGTATTTAATTGTAGTTATTTGTAGTTAATTTATTTAAATAATTTAATGATAGTGTAGTGTTAGGTTTAATTGTAACTTAGGTTAGGATTTATTTTACAGGTAATTTTGTATTTCTTTTAGCTAGGAAGTTATTAAATAGTTAATAACTATTTAATAACTAATCTAACTAGCTAAAATAAATACAAAGTTACCTGTAAAATAAATATAAATCCTAAAATAGCTACAATATAATTATTAATTACATTGTAGCTATCTTAGGGTTTATTTTACAGGTAAGTATTTAGTTTTAAATAGGAATAATTTATTAAAGTATAGTGTAGTGTTAGGTGTAATTGTAACTTAGGTTAGTTTTTATTTTACATGTTAATTTCTCTTTATTTTAACTAGGTAGCTATTAAATAGTTAATAACTATTTAATAGCTATTGTACCTAGTTAAAATAAATTGAAAGTTGCCTGTAAAATAAAAATAAATCCTAAGATAGCTACAATATAATTATTATTTATATTGTAGCTATATTAGGGTTTATTTTAAAGGTAAGTATTTAGTTTTAAATAGGATTAATTTAGTTAATAAGAGAAATATTTTTTAGATTTATTTAGTTAATATTTAAGTTAGGGGGGTGTTAGGGTTAGTGTTAGACTTAGGTTTAGTGCTTGATAATTTTATTACAGTGGCGGCGGTGTAGTGGGGGGCAGGATAAGGGTTAATAAATTTATTATAGGTGGCGACGGTGTAGGGGGGGCAGGATAGGGGTTAATAAGTTTAATATAGGTTGCGGCGGGGTCCGGGAGCGGCGGTTTAGGGGTTAAACTATTTATTTAGTTGCGGCGAGGTCCGGGATCAGCAGGATAGGGGTTAATAACTTTATTATAGAGGGCGGCGGTATAGGGGGGGGCAGGATAGGGGTTAATAAGTTTAATATAGGTTGCAGCAGGGTCTGGGAGCGGCGGTTTAGGGGTTAAACTATTTATTTAGTTGCGGCGAGGTCTGGGATCAGCAGGATAGGGGTTAATAACTTTATTATAGAGGGCGGCAGTATAGGGGGGGGAGGATAGGGGTTACTAGGTATTATGTAGGTGGCAGCGGTGTCCGGGAGCGGTGGTTTAGGGGTTAATACATTTATAAGAGTTGCGGCGGGGTCTAGGAGCGGCGGTTTAGGGGTTAATAACTTTATTGAGTTGCGGGGGGCTCCGGGGGCGCCGGTATAGGGGGTAGAACAGTATAGTTAGTGTGGGTGCTTAGTGACAGGCTAGCAAGAAAGCTGTCAAAAAGCCGAAGAGCAGCGAGATCAGATGAGTGATAACTCTCACAGTCCGCTGTTCATCGCCCCGTACTTGGTGCGCAGCTTTTTGACAGCTTTATTGATAACTTAGGTGAAATTTTGCAGGTCCGCGGCGGCGATGGTAGGCGAGCTTAGGCGGGCGTATTGAACCGGCGAAGACAGGTAAAGTAGACGCGTTGATAACTAGGCCCCATTATGTGGAGCTTAAAAGAAATAAGAATGACATTGGGGATCTTACAGGATATCAAAGGTTTATTAGCAAGATTTGCTAAAATATTTGCTAAAAAATATCAGGTAATGGATTCTGAGGAAGCAAAGGAGACTTTGCACCAAATACAAGAAATATAGATGCTTGGATTATTAGAGTGTCATTTATTTTATTTATGTATTTTAACTAAATTAACTTTCTTTTTTTTACTGTAAACTCAACATTGTTTGCACTAATCCCTGATGCTACCTTTAAGAGCCTTTCCACTCTCTTGCCAACTGTCTACCAGATAAACCAGTATACTCCTATATTGGTTACAGCATCCCTAATAAATGCACAAATGACAGGGCAGATTAGTGAGAAAAATAATGAGTAGAACTTCTAATTATGTACTTTGTTCATTTAAGTTAGAGTTCAATTATATTTTTCCAGTATCTTTTTAATGAGAGGCACCAATGTCTGTAAGATCAAGAGAATGATTCCCTGAGGCAATGTAACAGCACAGTGAAAATTATACTGACAATTCAACATGAAAGATCATTACAATAAATATTCCCAAAAATGATTAATATGCTAATTAACAACTCCAATACAGATAAAACACACAGAATTTTGATTAATCCCAGATAAATATTAGCAAAAATATACCTAAATTTTGCATGGAAAAACAAACACTACAACTTTATTGTGTATTTTAAGTAGAAGAATAAATTATATTTATTTATAAGGGTTATTTTCTGCAAGATGTTTTATGTCTATTTGTCTTTTTAGGATGCTTAAATAAATTAATTCACTTCTGTGTTGTTGTTTTTTAACTGCTTAGATGCTGAATACGGCAATAATGCAAACCCCCTACAGTTTTTCATATACACCAACTTTCTTTAGTCTCAATTTTTACATGCAAAAAGAGGCATGCTAACAGAAAATATGAGATCTTATAATTAAACATTAGGGAGTGTTTTTCCCCTGTGTCTATCATAAAAATATAACACAATTAATTTGGATTGTTGTGGATATTAATTGTTGCATGTAGATGGCTGTCCATTGTCAAAATATATTTATCCCATTGGGTGTTTAGTTTTGCTGCCATAGAGGCAACCATGTATCCAGCCCAGATTCCACTGCATATCTTCTGCACTGGATGACAATAGGAGCACTGCAATCAGGGTTTAGGACTCAATAAATCCAACAGTCTGGTCTCTGAAGCTCTGCCATCTACTAGCATTAAATTAGCCTTGTTAACTCTTTGCACTAATATATCATTCCTGAAGGATAATGAAATACAGGAATGGATTACTTAAGGGATAATCAAATACAGGAATGGAATTGCTCAACACTTGCAAGTCTCCTTGAATAATATGAGGTGATCGAATGGGACTTTGGTTCACTGTCTCAAATTAATAGGGAGCACCTAGGTTGAAATCCATGTATTAGCATCTGGCAGTTTTGAGCAATGCAAGGGGATAGTCAGTGGGATGGCACAATCAGCTGCCAAAATTGTATTTAGATTCCTTATGACTACCCTTTGCACCTTTTATCGACACTTTATTTAATTTTCCTCAACATCTGAAGCCTTAAATCATGATTGTTTTCCAATGTAGAGTATTGTCCAGTGTCCATCGAGCCATAGATTGCACCCATGTGGCCCTTAGACATCCACCAAGATCAAGAGCATTTATTCCCATTTCCATTCCATTAATGTGCATGCTGTTTGTGATCATAAAATGTACACACAACATGTCAATGCAGCCTTTTCAGAAAAGACTCAATCATATAACCTGAGTCACTTTGCTGTCTTTGACCAGTATAGAAATTTTGTCAAGGATGGCTGGTAGGTGAGTACACCCTTTGTAAAGTGCACTATACTTTGGCAACACAAACCCCAATTGTTAACGTTACAACACTTACACCTGCAAGCCCCTACCTGTCAGCTCACAACTCAAAGTCACAGGTCTTTGTGAGAAACTAGAACAAGGGTTTGCTTGGTACAAAATGCATGTGTTTACTTATGCTGTAGGAATAAATCACTGCATTGCAAAATACTCTGAGGGGAGTGCATAAACTTCAGTTAGAAGATTTAAAATGTAGGAGATGCAGCCAAAAAAAATAAAATAAATAATAAGTAAAGTTTTATGAAATGTTAGTTCATTCAGCAAAAAGAAAAAACTTTTCTGTGGAAATACATTTTGAGTTTTATCTCCCTTTTATTTGCTCTGACAATGAACAGAAGTGGAGCTTTTAGTTTGTAAACAAATGTTCTTCCCATCCAGGATTTGGGGGCAGGACCTGGCTGAATACACACACTCATACTCTCTCAGAGATAGCATATAACCTAGTGCATAATAGGACACAAGCTTTGATTGAGTACACCTGTGGTGTACTTGAGTAATAGTTTAATTGTCTTCATCCCTTAAGTAGAGTCATACTGTACTCTCCCCAAAAGGTAATTGACAATTTTAGCCTTATATTGCTTACACAATCATGCACATGACCTTTTCAGGAAAATTCCTCTGGATTATGAGGAGGAGCCTGAACCTCAGAATAGCAATGATGAGATCCCAGAGGGACGTTAGGCTCGAAATCAACTCATTCATGAGCTCTTCCAGAATGTGTAGTTATTTATCACATTGCAAGTATTCAATGTATCTTAGTGATATGTGGAATAAGGTTGGGTACCATGCATGGCTTACATGTGCGTAACATCTCACCTAAAGATATGTCATGTTGTGGAATACCTATAAAATCTCATCAGAAAAGGATATTTATGTACAGCATGTGTTCACCAAATGACATTTGTTCAAGGAAAGCACACAAGACACAAGTATTTTGAATGCTGTCAGGCCCCAAATCACCTCTTTCCTTTACTAGGTTTTTTTTTTTTATTATTTTTTTATTGAGGTCAAAGAAAATACAGTCTAAGGTAACCATATACATAAGCCCTAAACCTGCAAGGGCATATTATCACAATATACAAAGCTGTTATTACACATACAGAGGGCGAACATCAAGAGTAATTCAAACATTACAAAGCTGCCTATGTGGTTGATACAAGCAAGAAAAACAAGAGAAAAAATTGACCTCAAATTTTTACATTAACATATAGGTGCCTTTATGATCCTTAGTATCTATAGACACGTATATATATTTTTACACTGATAATATATAGGGCTATTATTGAACCCTCATATCGTTAAGTACATATATGTGTTGAGGAGGGGGTTATATAAAATTGTTATAATTAAGCGCAGATACATAAAGTGCAGGGGTGAAATCATGGGAACTGTGCCTCTTAGCTTATCAAGTAAGCCAGGTTTCTTGTCAGCCAATAGCACTACCTATAGGCAAAGAAATCACCCGACCGTAGAGATGCGGGTATAACCATATAACTTACCATCTGAGTGATATCTAAAGGGAACTACAACACCTGAATAGATTTCAATCCACATTTTCTTACCCCCTGAAGGGAAGAAAGGCAACTGATAGTTCTCCAATATAATTGACAGGAAGGGCGCTCTTGAATCACAACTAATATATTCAGCTTGTATAATAGTATTAGACAACACCTGTATAGGGCTGGGATATATTAAACAAAATATGGGGGAGAGTCTATTCAAATATATCATATAGAGGTATACGAGAAACTGTATGTGTATTAGGACTGGAGAAATATTTCACTAAGAAGGGGATTCATAGATAACAGATACCCTTATAAAGCTGTACTAGTGAACTTTATACACACTTGTAAATAGGCCAAGAGACCTGTGTTAGTATAATTACTGGGACTTGTAGGAATATGGGACCAATACAGAACTATAATTTAACTCTAACTAAAATATTAGAAAAGACTTATGACACTTAATGGTGGGTATACCAGCTAATATACATTTAGCAAGCCCTACATTTCCATTATATTATAAATATATGTACTTATATTACTGATCAAAGCACCCTTAGTATAAAACTCTTAAACTGTTCTATCAAACATAAAGATATATGAACTCAGCCTATTTAAATAACATAAAAACTCACACTGAGTACTTTGTGGGCTCCAGCCTAAATAGAATATAGCTTAACATACAAATTTAACGTTTCATAAAGTGTCTCAATAAACAATAAGCATATGTATGATTTAATGGAAAGCTCTTATAATTGACGTTTCATGCTAACTATGGCTATACTCTGTAAATTACCAACTATAGAAAAACATTTCTAGACAATAGGGAATATATGACAGCCTTTTCTCTTAGGCTACCTCCTAAGTATATACGAGTTTAAAAATGAAATCCTTAAGAGATCTTAAATCTTCACAAGTGTAACTGAAAGTACCACCTTCTTAGCTTAGAGCTCGGAGAATCCCTGCAACCACCCTATGTCTAGCTTGAGAGCATGAGCTTGAAATCAAACATACGTATAGGCAAAATTGCATATATGCAAAGGGGACAGATCAAAGTGTATAAGGTATCAAGAAAACAGTCTGAACAGTAATCAAATATAATAAATCAGTCTAAACGTTCCATGGATAACAGGGGACTTAAAACTATCAACTGCATTGTGCTAAGGGATATTTTGTCTAACTTGCTGCAAAGTTTCTTTTAAAGGGTCTGAAACAAAAACCGTATCCACAGATTAATGTAATTTAACATTGAAGCTGAGGCTGCAGTATATCTCTGAACTAGGACTGAGGAGAAATGTAGCATGGCGTAGTCCTCTAGAAGCAATCTCGCTTGGCAGATACTGCACCGAAGCATAGCCAATACAGCCTCCCTAGTTCCCCCTGACTTCCAGCTCTGATTCTTCTGCTCCACTGCATTCTGTAAACGTAGTGTCATGCCCTGACTAGAACTCTGTTGCAAATAATCTACTTTCCCCGCCACGAGTGGCCGTCTCGCCACGGGTACCGGTGTCTCTTCTTTTGTCAGGGGGAACAGGGTCCAGGGTTTCTCCACAGTATGGTTCTCCGCTAGCCGAAGAGGTTTACAGGCGATATTGGACTCATGGCCACTATATTCAACTGGAGAGGCATCCTGCTGTAATAAGCATACCTTATTCTGCGCTACACTCCAAATTGTCCTGTGTCCAACATGCCCCTGTTGTGGTAGCGGTTCGTGTCGGATTATAGTATCCAACTCTTGGCTATTGAGTATTTCCTCGGATTCCATAGTAGAAGCTGCCTCAGTTATGGATGATGTCTGGTATAGTGAGGCCTTTTTACGTCCCAAATGGTAGGCTGTCATTAGAACAGTCTCTTTTGCGGTAGGGATCTCTGTCCCAAATTCGTGCAATACTTTTGATATTTCCTCCTCAACATAAGAGAAACGAGTGCTTAATAGCTCAATAATACTGTAGCTAAATTGGTCATCCATAGTGAAGTCTAGCCGGTATTCTCACTTCAAATCTTGAAGTCAACACTGCAGATGATGCATTTTTTAGTGTGGATATCAGAAATGAGTGAGGTGACATTAATGTTTTTTGAGACTAGCTCTCACTGCTTGGTTATCTTTTATGATGATGCTAGAGTTCCATATTTCTGCCCTCATACTCTACTCTGACATTGGACTGACTTTTGAATTATGGTTTAAAGCAGACATCCTCAAACTTGGTCCACCAGAGGTTTTGGAACTACATTTCCCATAATGCTGAGCCAGCTGATATGCTAGCTGAGCATCATGGGAAATGTAGTTCTAAAACCTCTGGATGGCCAAGTTTGAGGATGTCTGATTTAAAGGGACATTTAAGCTAAAACTGGAATGCACACTGATGCATTTCACTTTTGAATATAAGCATATTTGCTACATATGTGTTGGTAAAATACTTCTAGTAAAATACTTCTACTGTAGCTAAATTGGTCATCCATAGTGAAGTCTAGCCGGTATTCTCACTTCAAATCTTGAAGTCAACACTGCAGATGATGCATTTTTTAGTGTGGATATCAGAAATGAGTGAGGTGACATTAATGTTTTTTGAGACTAGCTCTCACTGCTTGGTTATCTTTTATGATGGTGCTAGAGTTCCATATTTCTGCCCTCATACTCTAGTCTGACATTGGACTGACTTTTGAATTATGGTTTAAAGCAGACATCCTCAAACTTGGTCCACCAGAGGTTTTGGAACTACATTTCCCATAATGCTGAGCCAGCTGATATGCTAGCTGAGCATCATGGGAAATGTAGTTCTAAAACCTCTGGAGGGCCAAGTTTGAGGATGTCTGATTTAAAGGGACATTTAAGCTAAAACTGGAATGCACACTGATGCATTTCACTTTTGAATATAAGCATATTTGCTATATATGTGTTGGTAAAATACTTCTAGTAAAAGCTACAGTTGTTTCAAGAGTGCCTAACATGCTTACGCCATCTGATAAAGACTCAATTTGCATAATTGCTGACATGATACAAACCAAACTGGCTCTCTGTGCAGCTGCAGTATTTAAAATTCTGTTGTACTGAGAATATCTATCTATGCTTCACATCCATGTGCAAAGAAAAATGCTAACAATAAAACAGTGATTTTTACTAGAAGCACTTTTGCTAACACATGAATATTGTAAATATATTTCTATTCAAAGATTTATTTAATCTATGTGCATTTCAATATTGATCAGATTGTCATTTTAAGCCTTACCACCAGTACAAGGTTTCCATTGAAATACTTTGCACATTGCGTGCAGTCACTCTTTTCGTGTAGGTGTAAATTAACGTTGTGTTAACACTTCCATTCAACGTTGGATTTCTTGAAAATTAATTATTTGCTATGGTAACCCGACCTTACACTATAATTACGTTTAACGTCTGCGCTCCTTACCCGTGATCACCTTTAAACAGACACAAAAACAAAGATGGACAACAATAAATATTACATATTTCAGTTATTTTCTACATTGAAACAGTTGCATTGTTTGCAAGATATAAAATGTCAAGACATCAAAAAGCTAATTTTTCCTCTTTTACACCTAGCTAAGCTAGGTGTAATTTTTGTCAATGTATCAACAGCCTCCGACAGTGTATTAACGGTTTGCACTTTCATTGGAAACCTGGTATAAATTATAGATTAACGGCTTCTAATACTTTCTATGGGACGCAAAAATGTTTTCGGCAGCCAGTCTGATCCAACTTTGGCAGTGGCCAGGGATAATATCTTGCTAAGAAATGGTTCACAGGTTAATCCAGAAAAAAAAACTAAAGAATGAAAGCTCATAAGGTTTTATTGGCCTGGTATTTTTGCAGCAATTACAAATTACTGTTCTTCATGCCCTGAATGCCAGCTTACTGCTCCATTTACTGCTTACCACAGACCCTTAGTGCTCTTAACTGTTATAAAAGTTCCATTTGAACGTATTGAAATTGGTTTTGTGGGGCCAATTGCAAAGTTCGCTAGGGGGCATCAGTACATTTTTGTAATACTATATACTCGTCACCCAGAGTCAATACCCATCTGAACAACCTCTGGAAAATCCATTGCTAAAGAATTTATGCTTATTTTTAGCTGTGGGGTGGGGGATACCCAAGAAGATCCTCACTGAACAGGGAACTCCATGTATGTTATGTGGAATTATATAAACTTATTAACATTAGGCAGTTAAAAATAGCTATGTATCATCCACAAACTAAAAGGTTTAATAACATTAAAAGCTATGTTACTGAAAGTATTTGACACAGATGATAAAAACTGGGATTTATTTTGCAATATTTGATGTTTGCAATTAGAGAAGTGCCCCAAGCATCTATTGTTTTTTTTTTACCCTTTGAGTTATTGTACGGTAGACATCTCAGGGGTATATTGGACATAACTAAAAAGACATGGGAACAGTATACTACCCCACATCGTAGTGTAATTGAACATATTTTTCAGATGCAGGAGTGCATGGTGGCCATTAAGCCTAAAGTGGACTAAAAGCTGCTTCTTACATTGCCGGAAGCAGGCTAGCATGTTTGATCCTGCCCGCAAGACTATATGCTAAAGTCGTACTGCTGATGTGCTAGGCCTGTATGTCTTTTTTTGTAATTTTGCAGTTGTGTAGAAAAGCCACATAACCTTAGTCAGGAATGCTTTATTTTGTTTATTAAAGGGACACTGAACTCAATTTTTTTTTTCGTGATTCAGATAGAGCATGAAATTTTAAGCAACTTTCTAATTTACTCCTATTATCAAATTTTATTCATTCTCTTGGTATCTTTATTTGAAATGCAAGAATGTAAGTTTAGATGCCGGCCCATTTTTGGTGATCAACCTGGGTCGTCCCTGCTGATTGGTGGATAAATTCATCCACCAATAAAAAAGTGCTGTCCAGAGTTCTGAATAAAAAAACGCTTAGATGCCTTCTTTTTTAAATAAAGATAGCAATAGAACAAAGAAAAATTGATAATAGGAGTAAATTAGAAAGTTGCTTAAAATTGCATGCTCTATTTGAATCACAAAAAGAAAAATTTTGGGTTCAGTGTCCCTTTAAGTGCTATTGTGCAATGATTTATTTTATAAATATATATAAATATAAATATATATATATAGTGTACATGTGTGAGTATATTTTTTAATTGATATTCAACTTATTATGTAGTCTGTCACTGCATCTGGAGACACTGGCAGCAGATGCATCACTATCAGTATTTTCTTGGTTATCATAGTCAATAACGGAAATGCACTATTTTATAATACTACTAATAATAGGATTGTGTGGTGGTAACAATTTTTAATAGATTTGAGCATTACTATCAGTCTGCATTTTTCTTTTTTCCTTGACAAACACATTGTCACTTTCAGATTCCACACCCTCCATTCTACAGCTCAACTTTCTAGCAGTTCCAAATAAATCCAGCAGTTCAGTCATCAGACACCCCAGTGGCTTCTCCATCAGACATATCATCAGTCACTCTAGAAGAACACATTAGGTTTGCCAATGACAAGAGGTATTTATGTGCAGCCACCAATCACCAGCTAGCACCCAGCTGGCATTGTTATCCCTGAGCATACCTAGGTATGCTCTTCAACTAAGGATACCATAAGATCAAAGCAAATGAAAAATGAAAGTTTAATTTTACCTTTACTGTCCCTTTAATGGCATTAACAGTTTGGAAATAGGATCACTAGAAAACCACTCTAACATTATGCCATCCACAGTTTATAAATGTATACCATTGTAAACCATTGTAAAATTGTATACCTTCCTAATGATTGAAATAACCACTTAGCAGTAGAGCTAGTTTATGACTAATATATTATTTTCTACTTAATATGTAAACTGTTGATGACTGTATTATTATTAGGTTTTGACATCCTGATCTGTTGACATTTACTGATGGTTGAATAGCATTGTGTCAAAATAGCCTTTAAACTTTCTGATAAAAGGTGGCAAATAAATATTTCTAAGGCATTTAATATTGACCTTAAAGTGGGGAAGATAAAGATAAGGAAGAAGAGGTCTGTGATGTGTTTAATGCTTTTAAAATCTATAAAAATAAGTGTGCTAAATAATTAAATGTGCAATGGGAACTTGAAAGTTTGGTTAATTATGTGAAGGAGAAACTGATGCCACGTGGGCTCCATATCAAACATGACCCTGGTATTAACTTGAGAGGTGTCAATTCTGATACTCAATTCATTAAAAAAATAACAAAATACTATCAGTGCTCCATCAAGTTAAGGGTACTAACGATAGAGGAGGATCATAAAAGGCTAGATTAGTGTGTGATAGATACTGACGGTTTCTCTGATGATCCAGCATTTGATAAATTATAAAGCTATACAAACAAGTATTGACAAATACAAATTTATATCAGATTTAGGAAGCGTAGAAAACGTCTTAGGAATTAAGATGATTTCAAGCAAAATAAGATTTATATTTATCATAATAATCATTATAACAGAGCCTCATATGACTCTGGCACTGACAATTCTGATTCTAAGATTGAGTCAGTAAATAGTGAGATGAGGTTATGTATTGCACCTGTCCCTTTAGGAGAAAGACCATGCAAGGGGAGAGGCAAAGGAGGAGATGGTGGTTCTATAGGATTACGCAGGTACACCAGGAGGAACTAACCCCAGAGGCATTTAGAGATGAGGGGCGATCCTCGTCAGCCAATCTTGGGTGTTTAACCCCTTAACGACCAACGACGTATGGGGTACGTCCTGCAAAAAAATGCAGTTAATGACCAAGGACGTACCCCGTACGTCGTTGGTCTTTGAAAGCAGTGGAAGCGATCCTGATCACTTCCAACTGCTTTCATGTTATAGCAGTGATGCCTCGATATTGAGGCATCCTGCTATAACATTTTTAAGCCATCCGATGAAGAGAGAGCCACCCTGTGGCCCTCTCTGCATCGGCCATCAATGGCCCTGTTCGTTGGTGGGTGGGAGCTGATCGTGGGAGGCGGGTGGGCGGCCATCGGTGGGGAAGGGGGGCGGGATCGAGTGCGCGCGGGTGCGCGCGCGTGCACGGGAGCGGGTGCGCGCACACGCGGGTGGGAACCCTACACTATGAAACACTGTAAGGTGGGAGAGAGGGGGTTGAGGGGGGCAAATGTTTTACAAATGTTAACGATCTGGGAGGGTGGGAGGTTGGGGGTTGAGGGGGGGCAGCTACACTACAGAAAATACTATTTTTAAAATAACATAATAATAAAATGTTCTAAAAAACATATTTGATTTCAAACTGGGTACTGGCAGACAGCTGCCAGTACCCAATATGGCGCATAATAAGGCCGAGAGGGGGGTTAGAGAGCTGTTTGGGGGGGGGGGGGATCAGGGAAGTTGGGGGCTAAGGGGGGGATCCTACAGAGCAGAATTATCTTTTTTTTTTTTTAAATCCCCAAAAAACTCTTATTTTAGTACTGGCAGACTTACTGCCAGTACTTAAGATGGGGGGGACAATTGTGGGGTGGGGGAGGGAAGAGAGCTGTTTGGGAGGGATCAGGGGGGTGTGATGTGTCATGTGGGAGGTTGATACCTACACTAAAGCTAAAATTAACCCTGCAACCTCCCTACAAGCTCCCTAATTAACCCCTTCAATGCTGGGCATTATACACCTGTGGTGCGCAACGGCATTTAGCTGCCTTCTAATTACCAAAAAGCAAAGCCAAAGCCATATATATCTGCTATTTCTGAACAAAGGGGATCCCAGAGAAGCTTTTACAACCATTTATGCCATAATTGCACAAGCTGTTTGTAAATAATTTCAGTGAGAAACCTAAAATTGTGAAAAATTTAACGCTTTATTTTTATTTGTTAGCATTTGGCGGTGAAATGGTGGCATGAACTATACCAAAATGGGCCTAGATCAATACTTTGGGTTGTCTACTACATTATACTAAAGCTAAAATTAACCCTAAAAGCTCCCTACAAGCTTCCTAATTAACCCCTTCAATGCTGGGCATAATACATGTGTGGTGCACAGTGGCATTTTGCGGCCTTCTAAATACCAAAAAGCAATGCCAAAGTCATATATGTCTGCAATTTCTGAACAAAGGGGATCCCAGAGAAGCATTTACAACCATTTGTGCCATAATTGCACAAATTGTTTGTAAATAATTTCAGTGAGAAACCTAAAGTTTGTGAAACAATTTGTGAAAAAGTGAACAAATTTTTTTATTTGATCGCATTTGGTAGTGAAATGGTGGCATGAAATATACCAAAATGGGCCTAGATCAATACTTTGGGATGTCTTCTAAAAAAAAATATATGCATGTCAAGGGATATTCAGGGATTCCTGAAAGATATCAATGTCCCAATGTAACTAGCGCTAATTTTTTAAAAAAAAAGTGGTTTGGAAATAGCAAAGTGCTACTTGTATTTATTTCCCTATAACTTGCAAAAAAAGCAAAGCACATGTAAACATTGGGTATTTCTAAACTCAGGACAAAATTTAGAAACTATTTAGCATGGGTGTTTTTTTGGTGGTTGTAGATGTGTAACAGATTTTGGGGGTCAAAGTTAGAAAAAGTGTGTTTTTTTCCATTTTTTCCTCATATTTTATAATTTTTTTTATAGTAAATTATAAGATATGATGAAAATAATGGTATGTTTAGAAAGTCCATTTAATGGCGAGAAAAACAGTATATAATATGTGTGGGTACAGTAAATGAGTAAGAGGAAAATTACAGCTAAACACAAACACCGCAGAAATGTAAAAATAGCCTTGGTCCCAAACGGACAGAAAATGGAAAAGTGCTGTGGTCCTTAAGGGGTTAAAATTATAAACATTCTAAAAAGAAATATAATTAAGACCAGACACAAATAAGACAAGAGGTACTCCCACTCCTCTAAGAAATATATTAGAACCAAATAATGAATACTTATTTTGGCCAAAAATGCTAAAGTTGATAGAAAGAAGGGGAACTAAAAATCTAAAAGGATCTTATCCATACACAAAAGTTGTAAATTTGAAAAATGTGAAAAAAATATATATTTCAAAATATATCTAAAATATTTAATAATACTTGAAGATATTTGGTACAAAATTCATACAGGGATGATTTTTATTAACTTCAATAAGTAAATCCTCTGTTAAAATCACATAAATAGTAAATACCAAAAACCCTAAACAAAACTTAATTTAATTAATGCTCGAGTGAAAAATTGCAGCAATTCATATACAGATAAAAAATAAATACAGTATTAAAAACATATGACTGTAATACATTTGATACACAATCGACACAAATGTTATACAAACTCAGCCCAAAAAGTAGCAGAAACCAGTCTGTTGATAATTGAATAAATTGTCCTAAAAAAACAACTTTCCTCAGAGGTATAGGATCCACAAAAGCCTCCAACGTTGTTCCCCAAAAGGATGATGTAGATCGTAAGCAGTCTAGGTGAAACAAAACAACGGCTTCTTGGATATCACAGTTAATTGCAACAAAAAGTACATCCGTACTTACACATGGGAAAGGAAATAAGGGCTCAGTCTCCCCAGAAAGTCCCTATTCGGTCCTCCTCTACCTGCCACCGCAAGCGTCTTCTGGGTCAAATCTATGACAGCCTTTCAGGAGAGATATTGCAGTTAAGCCATTAAACACCAAAATGACTCCAACACGGATTCCAAACTACCGAAGCCCTAAGGATCAAAAATAGGTGTGGCACAGTCTCGGGTTACACTCAGCACACTGAACACACAGAGCAAAACGTTTCAAATCTTTGTAAATTAGATTAGGTATAATTCTTTTTTATTTTTGATAATTTTGTTTGTTATTTTTCATGATTTAGTGTTTGTTATTTTTTGTAATTTAGTATTTTTTATGTTTTGTAATTAGATAGTTTGTAATTTTTATAGTAGTGTTAGGATTTTTTAATGTGTATTTTAGTTTTCTTTAATTGGTAGTTAGTTTAATTTTAGTTTAATAGATATATTAGTTTAATTGTTAGTTTAAACTTATGGCTAGATTTAGAGTTCTGCGGCCAAAGGGATGCGTTAGATACGCATGCTTTTTTTCCCCCGCACCTTTTAAATACCAATGGTATTTAGAGTTCACAGAAGGGCTGCGTTAGGCTCCAAAAAAGGGAGCGTAGAGCATATTTACCGCCACTGCAACTCTAAATACCAGCGTTGCTTACGGACGCGGCCAGCTTAAAAAACGTGCTCGTGCACGATTCCCCCATAGAAAACAATGGGGCCATTTGAGTTGAAAAAAAACCTAACACCTGCAAAAAAGCAGCGTTCAGCTCCTAACGCAGCCCCATTGTTTTCTATGGGGAAACCCTTCCTACGTCTGCACCTAACACTCTAACATGTACCCCGAGTCTAAACACCCCTAACCTTACACTTCTTAACCCCTAATCTGCCGCCCCCGCTATCGCTGACAGCTGCATATTTTTTTTAACCCCTAATCTGCCGCTCTGTATACCGCCGCCAGCTACGTTATCCCTATGTACCCCTAATCTGCTGCCCCTAACATCGCCGACCACTATGTTATATTTATTAACCCCTAATCTGCCGCCCCCGCTATCGCTGACACCTGCATATTATTATTAACCCCTAATCTGCCGCTCCGTACACCGCCGCCAGCTACATTATCTCTATGTACCCCTAATCTGCTGCCCCTAACACCGCCGACCCCTATATTATATTTATTAACCCCTAATCTGCCCCCCACAACGTCGCCTCCACCTACCTACAATAATTAACCCCTAATCTGTCGACCGGATCTCACCGCTAGTATTAACCCCTAAAGCTAAGTCTAACTCTAACCCTAACACCCCCTAACTTAAATATAATTTAAATGT
Organism: Bombina bombina; assembly: GCF_027579735.1. Classification (NCBI taxonomy): domain Eukaryota; kingdom Metazoa; phylum Chordata; class Amphibia; order Anura; family Bombinatoridae; genus Bombina; species Bombina bombina. The sequence goes on from NC_069499.1 coordinate 1,056,266,353, forward strand.
AACGAAATAAATTAACTCTTATTAAATAAATTATTCCTATTTAAAGCTAAATACTTACCTGTAAAATAAACCCTAATATAGCTACAATATAAATTATAATTATATTGTAGCTATTTTAGGATTAATATTTAATAGTATTTTAGTTAATTTATTTATTGATAGTGTAGTGTTAGGTTTAATTGTAACTTAGGTTAGGATTTATTTTACAGGTAATTTTGTAATTATTTTAACTAGGTAACTATTAAATAGTTATTAACTATTTAATAGCTATTGTACCTGGTTAATATAATTACAAAGTTGCCTGTAAAATAAATATTAATCCTAAAATAGCTACAATATAATTATAATTTATATTGTAGCTATATTAGGGTTTATTTTACAGGTAAGTATTTAGCTTTAAATAGGAATAATTTATTTAATAATAGTTAATTTATTTTGTTAGATTTAAATTATATTTAAGTTAGGGGGGTGTTAGGGTTAGAGTTAGACTTAGCTTTAGGGGTTAATACATTTATTATAGTAGCGGTGAGATCCGGTTGGCAGATTAGGGGTTAATTATTGTAGGTAGATGGAGGCGACGTTGTGGGGGGCAGATTAGGGGTCGGCGGTGTTAGGGGCAGCAGATTAGGGGTACATAGGGATAATGTAGCTGGCGGCGGTGTACGGAGCGGCAAATTAGGGGTTAATAATAATATGCAGGGGTCAGCGATAGCGGGGGCGGCAGATTAGGGGTTAATAAATATAACATAGTGGTCGGCGATGTTAGGGGCAGCAGATTAGGGGTACATAGGGATAACATAGCTGGCGGCGATGTACGGAGCGGCAGATTAGGGGTTAAAAAATTTTAATAGAGTAGCGGCGATGTGGGGGGCCTCGGTTTAGGGGTACATAGGTAGTTTATGGGTGTTAGTGTACTTTAGAGCACAGTAGTTAAGAGCTTTATAAACCGGCGTTAGCCCAGAAAGCTCTTAACTACTGACTTTTTTTTGCGGCTGGAGTTTTGTCGTTAGATTTCTAACGCTCACTTCAGCCATGACTCTAAATACCAGCGTTAGAAAGATCCCATTGAAAAGATAGGATACGCAAATGGCGTAGGGGGATCTGCGGTATGGAAAAGTTGCAGCTGCAAAGTGAGCGTTAGACCCTTTCCTGACTGACTCCAAATACCAGAGGGCGGTAAAAACCAGCGTTAGGAGCCTCTAACGCTGGTTTTGACGGCTACCGCCCAACTCTAAATCTAGCCGTTAGTTTTTTTAATTTTACAGGTAAGTTTTAATTTAATTTAAGATAGGGAAATTGTAATTTTAATATAAAGTATGGGGGCGTTAGGTTTAGGGGTTACTAGTTTAAATTAGTATATTGCGATGTGGGGGCTTTTGGTTTAGGGGTTACTAGTTTAATTTAGTATATTTCATTGTGGGGGGCTTGCGGTTTAGGGGTTAATAGGTTTATTATAGTGGCGGCGGTGGCAGGAAGCAGCGGAATAAAGGTAAATAACTTTAGTATAGTGGGGGTGATGTTGGTGGACGGCAGATAAGGGGTTAATAATATTTAAATAGTGTTTGCAATGTGGGAGTGTGGCAGTTTAGGGGTTTATAACTTTATTATATTGGTGACAATGTCGGGGAGCAACGGAATAGGGGTTACTACATTATTTAGTGGCGGCGATGTCGGGAGCGGCAGATTATGGGTTAATATATTTATGATGTGGGAGGGCCTCAGTTTAGGGGTCAATAGGTAGTTTATGGGTGTTTAGTGCATTTGTAACAGTTTAGTTATGAGTTTTATGTAACAGTTTTGTAGTGTAAAACTCATAACTACTGCTCTCAGATGGCGGTACGGATCTTGTCGGTATAGGCTGTAACGCAAGCATTTTAGCCTCACCACAAAACTCGTAATGGCTGCGCTATGGAAGTTCCATGAAGAAACGTCATTTTTACAAGTGGGACTGACGTTGCGTTACAGGCTAAAAGGCTTGCGGTACAGCTATACCGACAAGACTTGTAATGGCTGTGTTGCTGTTTTAACGCTGAAATGACCATTTTTTCAGCGTTAAAACATGAACGCAAAACTTGTAATCTAGGTGATAGAGAATAATAAGAATGTAGTGTTGAAGCCTGCGGATAAGGGTGGTGGGATAGTCATAATGGACAAAGATACATATCTAGAAATGGTTAATGTTTTACTTCAAGATTAGAATACATATGAAATTCTAATGAAAAATCCAACTGAAAGGTATTCCCTTGAACTAAAGAAGTTAGTTGAGAAAGCAAGAGATCAAAAAATTTTGAATGAAAAGGAGAGTAAGTATTTGATACAGGAAATCCCAGGATCTCCATCATTATAATGTTTACCGAAAATTCATAAGTCGATCTCAGTTCCACCTGGTAGGCCGATAGTTTCAGGAATAAATTTAATCACATCAAACTTGTACATAGATTTTTATTTGCACTGCTATGTAAAGAAACTGCCAAGCTATTTAAAAGATTCTACTGATGTTTTACGCCTCTTCAATACTTTGAGTTGGGAAGAAGGTTTATTGTTAGCTACCTGTGATGTTTCCTCTCTTTATACGAGCGACAGACATGAGGATGGTTTAGAAGCTGTTGAATTTTATTTAGATCAGCATATTAGTTTGAAACAAGAACAAAAATTTTTTATTTTACAAGGAATAAGATTTATTCTTGATCATAATTATTTATATTTCAAAGGTCAATTTTATTTACAACGTTGTGGTACGGCCATGGGGACCAGATTTGCCCCTAGTTATGCAAACCTATTCATGGGTTTATGAGAACGCATATTCTTGGATTCTGTTGATCTGGGGACAAATCTGGTCCTTTTTAAACGTTATATAGATGATATTATTATTGTCTGGAACGGACATTTGGAGGATTTAGAATGTTTTTTCTTCAGAATCAATATAAATGAAGAAATCTAAAATTTACGCACGAGATTAGTACAGATAATTTTGTATTTTTAGATTTGGGGATTAGTGAAGACAATGGTCACTTTAGCAGTAAAACTAATTTTATGGAGGTCGATGCTAACAGCTATATTCACGCCACTAGTTGTCATCATAAGACTTGGAAAAATAATATTCCTATTAGGATTAGGAAGAATCCTAATAGGAAGAATCAACAATACTTAAGAGATTTTTTTTAAAAAGAGAATATAATTCTACTCTACTTGACCAAGCAAAAAAAAGAGGGTTTAGAGACCAATAGGAACAATTTGTTAGTAACAAAATCTAAAGGAGAAATGACAAAACAGGATGACACTATTTTTATTCCTTTTGTTACCCAATATAATAGTGAGAAACATATTATCGAGAAAATTATACGCAAACATTGGCCTATTTTAAAATCAAATTAAGTTTTAGGTCCCTATTTACCCCCATGTCCCCAATTTGTATATAAAAAAGTAGGAATTAAAAAAAATATGTTGACCCCAACAGACATGAGGAAGAAAGACAACACTATACAATTAAAAGATAAAAACCTTAAAGGAAACCAGCTAAAAAGTTTTTTTTTCCATGTCTAAATTGTAAAGCCTGTCAACATGCACAGAAGAAAAAACCTTTTTTTAAAAAAAAACAACAGGCAAAGAATATATGATTAATGGAATTTTTAGATGTTCAGATTGTAACATAGTTTATTTGATTGAGTGGTTACGTGGGGTCCAATACATAGGGGAGTCTAAATGTCCGGCAAGAGATAGAATACGAGAACATATTAATTCTAAAATATGGATAAGGCTAGGAATCAAGATTTACCTGTACCAAAGCATTTTAAAAATTGTAATAAGGGAAATTTGAATCATTTTAATTATATTATTATTTATAAGGTCAAACCAAATTGGAGGGGAAGCAATATTAAAAAAGAACTGTTGAAACTAGAAGCAACATGAATATTTGATCTAAAAACTTTGCACCCAAATTGATTAAATTTAGAGTTTGATGTGCGATGTTTTTTGGATATGTGATAAAATATGCTAGTATCATTATTTATATTTCTAACTAGTTTTATGGAATATAGGGGAAGATTATTTCCAAGTTCTTAATTTTTTAATTTTGTAATCTTTTAATTTTTATAGAAGGATTTCCATACCAAAATTATTTGTATATAATTGTATCTAGAAAGATTTTTGTATAATGGTTTTTATATTTTATGAATTTGGTGAAGTGGATTTGGTTTTCAGAACTAATATGGGAATGAAACTACCTTTCCATTGTAATTTAATGGATATTAAATAGTTCGCTTATTTGTTATTATTATAGTTACAATTATGGGAATTATACTGTACTTTTATCCATGTTTGTAACATTTGAGAAAATGCTTTAAACATTGGTATCCGAAAGTAAGATACACTGTACCTTTAAAGACTGAGGTATAAACCCCCTAGCCTACAATAAACTACCAATAGCCCTTAAAAGGGCCTTTTGTAAGGTATTGCCCTAAGTTAAACAGCTCTTTTACCTGTAAAAAAATAGATGGAGCTGCGTGGATGAAGATGAAGCTGCCGGGATGAAGATCCTTCAAGCGGGACTTCAGCAACTGTGAGTACATTTAGAGGGGTTAGTGTTAGGTTTTTTAAAGGTTTTTTTTTAGATTAGGGGTTGGGCAGTTCTTAAAAGAGCTAAATGCCCATACAAATGCCCTTTTCAGGGCAATGGGTAGATTAGGTTTTTTAAATAGTTTTATTTTTTTATTTTGTGGGTTTGGGGGGGTGGGGGTTTGTTATGTTAGTGGGTCTTTGTATTTCTTTTTAGAAAAAGAGCTGTTTAACTAAGGGCAATGACCTACAAAAGGTCATTTTAAGGGCTATTGGTAGTTTATTCTAGATTAGGTTTATTTTATTTTGTGTTTTGTTTTTTTTAAATGGGTATTAGAATAGGAATCATTTTTATTATTTTTGATAATTAATTTGTTATTTTTTTGAAATGGTAGGTTTTTTTATTTTTTGTAATTTTAGTGTTTTTTATTTTTTGTAATGGTAGGTTTTAGATAGGCAGCTAAAGTTTTATTTCACAGGTAAGTTTGTATTTATTTTAACTAGGTAGTTCGTAAATAGTTAATAACTATTTACTAACTAGTCTACCTAGTTAAAATAAATACAAATTTATCTGTAAAATTAAAATAAAACCTAAGCTAGCTACAATATAACTATTAGTTATATTGTAGCTAGCTTAGGTTTTATTTCACAAGTAAGTATGTATTTAGTTTTAAATAGGTATTATTTAGTTAATAATTGTAACTTTAATTTAGCTCTATTTTAATTATGTTAAACTTAGGGGGTGTTAGGGTTAGGTTTAGGGTTAGGGGTTAATAGTTTGATTTAGGTTGTTGCGATGTGGGGGGGCTGGCGGTTTAGGGGTTAATAGGTTTATTTAGTGGTAGTGATGTAGGAGGTCAGAGGTTTAGGGGTTAATAGCTTTATTTAGTGGCAGCGATGTCAGGGAGCAGCGGAATAGGGGTTAATATATTCAGATTTATGTCATGGTTAAAACAAAAATGTAATGAGTATTGTATGTTGTTGCTTATCTCCATAAAATAGAATTTTTTTGGGAGGCGGCTAAAGCAGTCCTTCGGGGGATATTAAGGGGTATCTGGATGTTCGGAACAAGAAAAGACGGGCCCAGGATTTGCAATTGACAAATCAAGTACGAAACGCTTTCAAAAAATACTGTAGTGACCGTTCAAGTTTTAATTGGAATATATATATATATATATATATATATATATATATATATATATATATATATATATATATATATATATATATATATATATAAACTATAGGAATGAAAGAGATGCCTTTTTATTACAAAAACATCAAGAAGAGGAGTCAAAAATTAATTTACATTTTAGGAGTTTCCATGGTAGCCCAGCAAAAAATCTGACCAGGTTGGTTAAAGTTAGGAAAAAGAAGAATGTTATCCCTGTGATTCAATCTAGGGGTAGTCGTACCTCTGAGATGAATGAGATCTCCGGAATTTTTTTCGAATTTTATCAGCAATTATATACTGAAGGTGAGTTCAATTGAGATAATCAGAGGAAGTTTTGGTTGCAGATTACTGTACCTAAGATCCAAAAAGAAGAGCTGGATGTGCTGAATGCTCCTATTTCAGTAGAAGAAATTAGTAAAGCTATAGAACGGTCAAAACTTAATAAAGCAGCAGGCCCGGATGGGTTACCATCCGAATTTTATAAAAGTTTAGCTGATGAAGTTATACCAATTTTAGAAAGATTGTATAACAATGATTATATATCGGTCAATTTAATTTCATCTACGTTTACAGCGGCCAATATTTCTTTGATCTTAAAAAAATCCAGAAGATCCTGCCTCTTATAGGCCTATCTCAGTCCTCAATGCGGACTATAAAATTTTAGCTTCTATTATAGCCCATAGATTAGTCTCTTGCTTAGATAAGCTTATTCATCCTTATCAGGTGGGCTTTATGATATCACGGAGTTCCTCTAAAAATATACAGAAACTAATAACATTAGTTGATTATATTTGGAATTCTGAGCAATTTAAAGAGAGGAATGATCTTAAAGACATAGCTGTTCTTACCCTAGATGCGGTCAAAGCCTTTGATTGTATCTCTTGGAGACATCTCTTTTCAACATTGACCGAATTTGGCTTCAAATAATTTTTTCCATTTTGTACAAAAAATCTATCAGAAGCTGGTTTCATATCTGCTGGTCAATGGTATGATCTCTCCCAAGATAACGCTGCAAAGAGGAACAAGACAGGGTTGTCCTCTTTCTCCACTTCTTTTTAACATTGTTCTTGAACCTTTGGCAATCAAACTACGGGAGGTTCTCCCGGGGATTCCATTAGGTGGTCAAAATCTAAAAATACTGCTTTATGCAGACGAGATTTTATTATTTTTGAATAAAACTGCAGATACAATCCTAAAGGTGGTTTATACGATAAATGAATTTAGTTCATTTGCAGGTTATAAAATCAATATGGAGAAGAGTGAACTTATGTGGCTTGGGAATCGTTGTTTAGATCAACCTAATACAGTATTTCATAAAGTTAATGCTATTAAATATCTTGGGTTAGAGATGCATAAAAACCCGAAACTTTGGTATCAGGCTAATTTTGGTTTGCTCTTTCAGAAAATCCAAGAGGATCTCAAGTTATGGACTGCATTTCCCTTATCTCTTACAGCCTCGATTAATCTGATCAAAACTATAATCTTTCCAAAAATTTTATATTATCTTCAAAATCTTCCGCTTATTATATTAAATAAGGATTTGAAGAATTTGGCATCTTGGTTTTCGAATTTCATTTGGAAATCCAAAAAACCTCGTATATCGCTTAATAGGTTGTCTCAGAAATATACTGATGCTGGGCTAGCTCTTCCCAGCATCAGATTGTATAACTGGGCCTCGCTGATTAAATTTGCCATTGATTGGATTTCTCAGACTAATCTGGTCAGTTTGTATGACCTCGAATCATTTATGATCAATCCATGGTCCTTGAAAGCGCTTTTACATTGTGCTCCGCATTCCTTGCCCCCGAGGGTATCTACCCTTCTTTCATTCAGGAATATAATTGTGACTCCAATCCCACAGAAAACAGCGCAGTCTGTGAATACAAACAGATGGACTCCAATAGTGCAATATTGTATGATCAAACAGCACTTTATTAACAAAAAACTTGACCAGAATACTCACAATATAAGATATAAAAACATGCACAGAAAGGTTTCTTTACTCGAATATAACGATATCGCCAGGTGCCTGTGTGATCTGAGGTTGCTTTGGGGAAACAGCAGCAGATTTCCCGGTCGGCGTGTGACGTCAACACCCGACAAACAGCTGATAGACGTTTCCCTTAGACCTAGTACACACAGGCTTCCAGAACTCGTGGCCTCAACGCGTTTCTCGCCCCCTGCTGGGCGCTTTCTCAAGAGGAAATAATGATCTACCAGGCTGTGTCTTCATTGCTAATTTATATCCTGTGCAACAGCACCATCTATCTATATAATCGGTAATTACACTTAAAGTTTGGAAAATATTAGGTAAAATATGTGTAACAATTTGATATACTATCCTATTCTTATATCTAGACCAGTTTGCTTATCTAACCTAATTAACAATTTGACATGAATGATCGGGAAAAGGGCATATGTATACACTAAGACAAAAGTACAGGAACAAAATTAATAAATACATAATTAATTAAAATCCTTAAAATCAAAAGTTGTCTTGTACTTATTACTATCTTAACACCATTTATAAATTTAAAAACTGATAAATTATCCTAACAATTCATTACCAATGGCAGGAAAAGAGTAAATAAATTCTTAAAAAATTATTAATTAATAAAAATCTATATACTTGATGAGAGGGAACAATATACTACATGCCTTAAATATATATAAAAAAAAAAATATACATATATGCATATACTGCAATATAAATACTTAAAAATATATATATATATAGTAAACAACCTATCTATTTTTAAAAATTAAAAATAAAAATAATAAAAATAAAAAATAAAATAAAAATAAAATAAAAGAATGAAAAATAAACTGAGAATTATTCACTAATATTATGATTTATGTTATTTAATGCTGCCACATCTAGATCAACATTTAAGCCCCTAGGCGCAAGAGTTCCCAACTTGTATATCCAAAATGTCTCTCTGCGCCTAAGGGCCAAAAGTCTGTCACCACCCCTGGAACTTGGTTTAACCATCTCTATGCCCATCACAGTAAGGCATTTAGGATCACAAGCATGTTTTTGAGAGAAGTGAATTGGTACACTATGTTTCAAGATCGGCTTCTTAATATTATAAATATGTTCACTAAATCTCTTAGATAGGCACCTCTTCGTACGACCTACATACTTCAATCCACAGCTGCACTCTAAAAGATACACTACATAAGAAGTTTTACACGTGATGAATTGTTTAACTGTATATTCTTGTCCTGATGTTGATCTAAAAACTGATCTTTCTTTGTTAATACATTTACACATGGGGCACCTAGCTTTGTGACATCTATAGGTACCCTTTAAACTTAGAAAATTTTCATTAATATTATGCTTGACTGGTTTCAGTTCTTTCAACTTACTTGGGGCAAGTATATTCTTCAAATTAGTATTCTTTCTATATACAACATTAGGCTTCGTATCTAATTCATCTTTTATCAGAGGGTCCCCTTTTAAAATAGGCCAAAATTTATGAAGTATTCTTTTAACATTCATAATGCCTTCCCCATATGTAGTAATAAATTTAACAGTTTGTGTATTTGATTTCAAAGCTTTATCTTTTTGTTTATTTAGTAAAACCTCTCTGTCTGTCTGATCCACTTCATTCATAATATGTATTAAATGATCTCTATTATGTGATTTGCATATCAATTTCTCTTTTAAAATTTCTGCCTCACTATTATAATCATCAGCTTTCGAACAATTTCTTTTTATCCTAACAAATTGACTTTTGGGGATATTTTTAACCCATTTCTTGTAATGGCCACTAGTGGCATGTAATAGACTATTACTGTCTACCGATCTTCTATAATTTTTGGTGTATATTTTATTGTCCTCTACAAACACCAATAAATCCAAGAATTCAATTTTCTGGGGTTGGATATTACCCACAAATTTTACATTAAAATCATTGGTGTTAATAAATTCAATAAAATTGATTGCTTCAATTTCAGAGCCCTCCCAAATAATAAAAACATCATCTATAAAACGCCTATAAAAAATTAAATTGTTTTTGAAAGGGCTGTCTTTCCAAATAAAATTCTCTTCAAAAAGACCCATAAATAAATTGGCATACGATGGGGCAAATTTCGTCCCCATCGCCGTGCCACATATTTGATGAAAAAAGTCCTTCTCAAAAACAAAATAATTATGTTCTAAAACAAATTTAATACAATATTCTAAAAATCGTATTTGGTTGTCTGGAAAAATCCCTTTATCTTTTAAAAAATGGGAGCAAGCTTTGATTCCATATAATCGTATACAGTGAAGTTACATCACAAGTGATGAACCTCATCTGACTATTCCATTCAATATTTTTAAGCTCATGTATTAGGTGTACCCCATCTTTTAAATAAGATTTCAATTGAACAACAAGGGGTTGAAGGAAGTAATCAATATAACTTGACAAATTTGCTGTTAATGAGTCGATACCCGAAATAATGGGTCTTCCCGGTGGATTTGAGATCGACTTGTGTATTTTTGGCAAGTGATACATGATTGCCAGCTTCGGGTGTTCATTATATAAAAATTTATATTCATCCTTAGTTAAAATATTTTCTTCAACCCCTACACTCAACACATTTTTTAATTCATGTAAAAAGATCTTTGTTGGGTCACCTTTTAATTTGATATAAGTAGATGAATCACTTAGTAATCTCAGTGCCTCATTTATATACACTTCACGGTCTTGGATCACTATGCCTCCCCCTTTATCCGCTTGGCGAATAGTGATATTATTATTTTTAGTTAGAGAATTCAACGCTTTTCTTTCAAAGGTTTTAAGATTATCTTTAAAATCTATATTAGCAGGTAATGTTTCCAATTCTTTTTCAACCAAATTCTTAAAACTTTTAATATATTCTCCCTGTGCACTGATCGGATAAAAAGTGGATTTAACTTTCTTGTCACTATGTATATAGATATCATTTAGTGTGTTTAAATTATCATCATCTAGTAGAGAATTCATATTTTCCAGAGCTTCAAGATCATCAATTTGAAGTACACTCTTGTGTCTAATCCCTGACCGTTTGTCATTGGAAGCAAAAAACCTTTTTAAAGTTAGATTTCTAATAAATCTTTGGAAATCTATAAACACTTGAAATTTATCTAAATTCTTTTTGGGGGCGAAGGATAGTCCTTTACTCAATAGTGCCAGACTTCCACTATCAATTACATATGATGACAAATTATAAATGCTTGCCTCATTTTTCTCTCTTATTGAGTTCTTGCACTTTCAGACAGCCCTTTCAAAAACAATTTAATTTTTTATAGGCGTTTTATAGATGATGTTTTTATTATTTGGGAGGGCTCTGAAATTGAAGCAATCAATTTTATTGAATTTATTAACACCAATGATTTTAATGTAAAATTTGTGGGTAATATCCAACCCCAGAAAATTGAATTCTTGGATTTATTGGTGTTTGTAGAGGACAATAAAATATACACCAAAAATTATAGAAAATCGGTAGACAGTAATAGTCTATTACATGCCCCTAGTGGCCATTACAAGAAATGGGTTAAAAATATCCCCAAAAGTCAATTTGTTAGGATAAAAAGAAATTGTTCGAAAGCTGATGATTATAATAGTGAGGCAGAAATTTTAAAAGAGAAATTGATATGCAAATCACATAATAGAGATCATTTAATACATATTATGAATGAAGTGGATCAGACAGACAGAGAGGTTTTACTAAATAAACAAAAAGATAAAGCTTTGAAATCAAATACACAAACTGTTAAATTTATTACTACATATGGGGAAGGCATTATGAATGTTAAAAGAATACTTCATAAATTTTGGCCTATTTTAAAAGGGGACCCTCTGATAAAAGATGAATTAGATACGAAGCCTAATGTTGTATATAGAAAGAATACTAATTTGAAGAATATACTTGCCCCAAGTAAGTTGAAAGAACTGAAACCAGTCAAGCATAATATTAATGAAAATTTTCTAAGTTTAAAGGGTACCTATAGATGTCACAAAGCTAGGTGCCCCATGTGTAAATGTATTAACAAAGAAAGATCAGTTTTTAGATCAACATCAGGACAAGAATATACAGTTAAACAATTCATCACGTGTAAAACTTCTTATGTAGTGTATCTTTTAGAGTGCAGCTGTGGATTGAAGTATGTAGGTCGTATGAAGAGGTGCCTATCTAAGAGATTTAGTGAACATATTTATAATATTAAGAAGCCGATCTTGAAGCATAGTGTACCAATTCACTTCTCTCAAAAACATGCTTGTGATCCTAAATTCCTTACTGTGATGGGCATAGAGATGGTTAAACCAAGTTCCAGGGGTGGTGACAGACTTTTGGCCCTTAGGCGCAGAGAGACATTTTGGATATACAAGTTGGGAACTCTTGCGCCTAGGGGCTTAAATGTTGATCTAGATGTGGCAGCATTAAATAACATAAATCATAATATTAGTGAATAATTCTCAGTTTATTTTTCATTCTTTTATTTTATTTTTATTTTATTTTTTATTTTTATTATTTTTATTTTTAATTTTTAAAAATAGATAGGTTGTTTACTATATATATATATATTTTTAAGTATTTATATTGCAGTATATGCATATATGTATATTTATTTTTTTATATATATTTAAGGCATGTAGTATATTGTTCCCTCTCATCAAGTATATAGATTTTTATTAATTAATAATTTTTTAAGAATTTATTTACTCTTTTCCTGCCATTGGTAATGAATTGTTAGGATAATTTATCAGTTTTTAAATTTATAAATGGTGTTAAGATAGTAATAAGTACAAGACAACTTTTGATTTTAAGGATTTTAATTAATTATGTATTTATTAATTTTGTTCCTGTACTTTTGTCTTAGTGTATACATATGCCCTTTTCCCGATCATACATGTCAAATTGTTAATTAGGTTAGATAAGCAAACTGGTCTAGATATAAGAATAGGATAGTATATCAAATTGTTACACATTTTTTACCTAATATTTTCCAAACTTTAAGTGTAATTACCGATTATATAGATAGATGGTGCTGTTGCACAGGATATAAATTAGCAATGAAGACACAGCCTGGTAGATCATTATTTCCTCTTGAGAAAGCGCCCAGCAGGGGGCGAGAAACGCGTTGAGGCCACGAGTTCTGGAAGCCTGTGTGTACTAGGTCTAAGGGAAACGTCTATCAGCTGTTTGTCGGGTGTTGACGTCACACGCCGACCGGGAAATCTGCTGCTGTTTCCCCAAAGCAACCTCAGATCACACAGGCACCTGGCGATATCGTTATATTCGAGTAAAGAAACCTTTCTGTGCATGTTTTTATATCTTATATTGTGAGTATTCTGGTCAAGTTTTTTGTTAATAAAGTGCTGTTTGATCATACAATATTGCACTATTGGAGTCCATCTGTTTGTATTCACAGACTGCGCTGTTTTCTGTGGGATTGGAGTTACTGTGTATCAGCTGCAGGACAAGCAGCGTTTTTCAAGCAGCTGCATCTGAGTCTTCAAAAGAGAATCTCCAGACACCATCTTTCAATATTAGTAAGACTGTTCTTATTTTGAGTTCACATCCATTTTTGGACTTCTGTTATTTTTGACAATTCACTATTCATATAATATCTTCATTAGTGTAATTTTGATCCGAATGTAGTGCTATTTAGTGCTGTTTATTAATCATTGCTACATTTTTGGTTAAACTCTCCCTTATATATATTCATATATTTGCTGAGTGATTGTTGCGCTGATTGTTTCTGGTGGTTTGTGTGCAAATATAATTGTGATATGGCATACGTTTTGCAAACTACTTAGAATTGATCCATCTTTCTCTAAATTTTTGCCTATTAGGGGGAATCCCTCATTTTTACCAGGTGTAGATCAGAAATGTTTTCATGAATGGCAGTCTAAGGGTCTTCAATACATTCATCAACTATTAAATAATGAATTACAGGTACTTCCATGGTAAATTATTTTGGAGCAGCTTTCTCTACCAAGGACGAATCGATTTGCATATTTTCAAATTCGACATTTTATTAGCTCCCAAAAGTGGCTGACGGCTAGAGGATGCGACTGGTCTGAGGTTAACATCTTTATTAAAAAATATATAGCTGGGGATGCATCGATTTCTTTAATTTATGATATTATGCTCACCAAACAGGGTATACTGGAGGAGGATAAATTAATTAAATTCTGGCTACCACATATTCCTGCAATAGACCGAGAGAAAATATAAAATAATCTCGTGGTAGTGGCCAGATATCCGGTGCCAGCAAGTTGGAAAGAATCTCATCTAAAATTATTAAATAATTATTAATTATCACCTGCTAAATTGTTTACATTTTTTCCAGATAAAGTTTTTAGGTGTGAGCATTGCTCGTATATTCAGGCTGATCTTCCGCATATGTTATGGTTTTGTCCTAAAATTTGTCAATTATGGTAGAAGGTTCAATTTTGGTTTAACAGAGTCTATGAAAGTACTATCTCCTTTTCTCTGGAAGATATAGTGTTACTATTCCCTAACTCAAGGGGCTGTGCAAGAACTCGGATTTTAAATTCTATTATATTAATAGTGAGATATAATATTTTTAAAAAATGGATATCGAAGAGCCCCCCTAGTTTGTCAAAAGTTCTGAGGGATATTCAAGCTCAGATTTTATTGCCATTTGTAGCTTCTGTGAGCTTCGCTAAAATGGTTCAACATCAGGTATTTCCAGACACATGGATAAGAAATAGTGGAGATATTGAATAATCCAGGTTAAGACCCGATGGCAAGGGTGTTTTGGTGTTTTGATCTCCCTCGGATTCTGTGAGGGGGAGGGTGGGTTTTTTGTTTTTTCCCTGTTTTGTTTTTTTATGTTTATATGACCATAATGTCACAATACTTATCAGGCAATTTGATAAGGGCAAGCAAGACAGGAATTTGTTTAAGCTGTATAAGGTGATTGTTTTGCTGATTCATTTGTTCTAAATATGACTGTCCTGCGAGACATTAATTACTTTGATTCATGTTATTTTCTTTGTCATGTTTGGCTATGCTTAATAAAGAAATAAAAAAAAAATAGCTTAATTTAGTGGCAGCGATATCAGGGAGCGGCGGAATAGGGGTTAATATATTTATTATAATGTGGACAATGTTGGGGTGCAGGGGAATAGGGGTTAATAACTTTAGTATAGTGGCGGCGATATCGGAAGCGGCAGATTAGGGGTTAATAGATTTATTTAGGTGGTGGCAATATCGGGAGCGGCAGATTAGGGGTTAATAACTTTATATAGGTGCCGGCGATGTCGGGGATGACAGATTAGGGGTGTTTAGATATGGGGTTTATGTTAGGGTCTTAGATTTAAACGTTACTTTTTTTTCCCAGAGACATCAATGGGGCTGCGTTACAGAGCTTTTCATTCTGCGATTCCAGGTGTTAGTTTTTTTCTAACCCGCTCTCCCCATTGATGTCTATGGGGAAAGCGTGCACAAGCACGTCAAAACAGCGCTTGTATTTTGTGCGGTATTGAGCTCAACGCAACCATATCACACACACAAGCCGGCTGTTTCAAAACTTGTAATGGCAGCGCTATGAAGGGTAAAATAATGCAACTTTTGTTGCATTCGTTTAAAACCCTACAGTGCGCATAACTCGTAATCTACCTGTTTAAGTAAATAAATGTATTCTCTGCTGTACGCAATTACTGTGTAGTATGTAGTCAGATTAAGCTACTGCATACACAAATACAAAGGGGTCAATTTATCAACCCGTCAATGCATCTGTTTCTGCGTGTAACACACACTAACTTAAAGTTAGAAATTGGTAGAACATGTAAAAAAATATAATCATAGCAGACCTTAAAAAATAATGTTGTGTCTCACGTAGGTTATAGTGAAATATATATCTATATATACACACATATAATCTGAGTGAGTGGTGTTTAATATAAGACCTGTAACTGTTTTGTGGAAATTATATGTGAGTTTGATTGTGGTCTCACTAAAATAGTAATTAATATAGAAGAGTTATAGGTCTTCAGGACTGCACAAAAAATAGTCAAACAATAAAAGGTAAAAATTATATATTTAGTGAGTTTTGAAAAGGTATTAGTTATATAGCAAAAATTTAGTAGCAAATACGTTTTTTGGCAAAAGGAAAAAATAAGCAGCTGGATATGCATATAATAATTATAGGATTTAATGTCCAGAAAAGACTCACCTCCGGAGGGATTAAATATGTAAATCAGTGGTGGTTCAGTGTGCTGTTTTATATATTGAAATCTTTGGTAGCAAGCTTAGAGGGGAGAGCTGCTCTCAGAGCTGAAGCGTTGATCCGGACAAACCGGAAGTGCGGCTGGTCCGTGAAACCGGAAGTCCTCGGGTGTCACGCAAACAGCGTGTGAAGATTGAGATCCTCAGGCAGGCAGGCAGGGAATAATCCACAATGCAAGCGGCTCAGGAGGGAAGCATGAAACTTCAATACCAAGCAAGGTACTGAAGGTTTCATGTTCCTTTATAGCCAGAATCAGAGGTGTTACTACGCCTCTTTAAAGAGACAGGCTCCTTTTGTTACAGAATACCCCCTCTAAGGAACCACTCCGTGGTTCAAGGTCGAGGTCTGGTGGGATGTCGACGGTGGAACAGAGACACCAGCCTTGGGGCTGAGAGATTAACTGAAGGCTCCCAGGAATCCTCCTCACTGGGGTATCCCTTCCAGTGAATCAGATACTGGAGTCTACCAGACACTTTTCGAGAGTCCAGGATACTTTCAACCTCATACTCTACTTCAGGCACCAGAGGGGGTTCATCCACGGAAGAAGGCTGATGATTCCTAAGTGCCTGATAGGGTTTGAGAAGGGAGACGTGAAAAGTCGGGTGGATTCGGTAATGTGATGGTAAGATAAGGGTCACCGCATTTTCATTGATGACCTTAGATATAGGGAAAGGTCCAATAAACAATTTGTTAAATTTACGACTAGGTACCGTGAGACGTAGGTTTCTTGTGGATAACCATACTAAGTCTCCCGGATTGTAAGTAGGGGACGCTCTATGGCGAAGGTCATAGTAATGTTTATGACGCGATTGGGCTCTCTTGATGTTTTCTGAGAGCAATGTGAAGGACTCCGAAATGGAGTTAGTGAAATCATTAATTACAGGACAATCAGTTTCCCTGTCAAGGGGTAAGTGAAATGACGGATGAAATCCATAATTGGCATGGAAAGGAGTATCTTTGATTGAGGTGTGATATGTGTTATTATGTGCAAATTCTGCAATAGGGAGCAATTCACTCCAGTTATCCTGTTGTTGTGTAGAGAAACAACGGATGTATTCTTCCAACCACTGGTTGGTGCGTTCCGTTTGCCCGTTGGTCTGGGGGTGGAAAGCAGATGACAACCTCTGTTCAATCTCAAGGGTTTTACATAGTTGTTTCCAAAGGCGAGAAGTAAATTGGGTCCCCCTGTCAGTTGTGATAGAGGAGGGAACACCATGTAATTTGATTACATTCTCGAGCAACAGTGTCACTGTTTCCATGCTGGTAGGGAGCTTATGGAAAGGGACAAAATGTGACATCTTTGTTAATAAATCAACTATTACCATGATAGTATTGTTCCCACCGGAATTGGGTAGTTCAACAATAAAATCTATAGCAATCTCACTCCAGGGTCTTTTGGGTATTGGAAGAGAAAGGAGGTAACCTGGGGGGTGTCTTCTATCTTTCTTACATGTGGTACATATCTTACAAGTTAG
Source organism: Bombina bombina (assembly GCF_027579735.1). Classification (NCBI taxonomy): domain Eukaryota; kingdom Metazoa; phylum Chordata; class Amphibia; order Anura; family Bombinatoridae; genus Bombina; species Bombina bombina. The sequence goes on from NC_069499.1 coordinate 1,056,283,787, forward strand.
AATGTGTTTCTTTACATCATAGATCATCTTGGGCCACCAGTATCATCGCTTGAGTAATCTATGAGTCTTGTTGACTCCTGGGTGTCCAGAGAATTTGGAATCATGTACCTGTTCAAGTATGTGTAGTCTCAGATTAGGTGGAACATATACCCTACCTTGGTAAGCAAGTAAACCATCATTTTGAGGAGTTAAATTATAGGTATCTTTTGATGTGTCAATTGCTTGTTCCCTCTTTAGTGTTTTAGTGAAATCTACAATGCCACCAATTATGCATTCAGGAGAGACAAGGGTACCTGTGTAAGACAGGTGAGGGGGTTTTGGAGGTAGCCTTGATAGAATGTCTGCCTTAGTGTTTAAGGATGCTGTCCTATATGTAATGATGTAGTTAAACCTTGAAAAAAAAAGACTCCATCTAACCTGTCTAGATGTGAGTGTACGGTTTGTTTTAAGATACTGTAGATTTCTGTGATCAGTATATATAATGATAGGCTCAGCGGTTCCCTCTAATAAGTGTCTCCAATTTACCAGGGCACTTTTCATGGCAAGCAATTCTTTTTCCCCTACGTGGTAGTTTAGTTCAGAAGGTGTGAGAACACGGGAGTAGAAAGCTATTGGGTGTAGTTTATTGGTGGTTTTGGATCTTTGGGAGAGTACAGCCCCTAGTGCGTATTCAGATGCATCTACCTCAAGGGTGTATTGGGTCTGTGGGTCAGGATAAGCAAGTATAGGGGCTGTAATGAATGCGTTCTTTAAAAATTTAAAGGCGTCATTGGCTGAGGGGGTCCACACAAAAGGAGTGTTATCTTTAGTAAGGTTAGTTAAGGGTTTAGCAATGTGGGAAAATCCCTTAATAAATTTTCGATAGAAATTCGAAAACCCTAAGAATTTCTGTACCTGCCTTTTATTACGTGGTATGGGCCAATCGACTATTGCCTTAACCTTTGTATTTTCCATCTGAATTCCCTTTGAAGAAATATGGTACCCCAAAAATGTGATATCTTTACTATGAAAAGTACACTTTTCAGCCTTGACATAAAGTTTGTGTGCTTGTAAGCGTGCTAATACAGTTCTCACATGTTTTATATGTTCTGTCAATGTATTAGAGAAAATTAAAATGTCATCAAGATATATTACTAGGAAGGTGTCCAATAGATCTCTAAATATATCATTGATATAACGCTGAAACGTTGCAGGGGCATTACATAGCCCGAATGGCATTACCGTGTACTCAAAAAGCCCGTACCTAGTACGGAACGCCGTCAGCCACTCATCCCCTGAACGCATACGGATAAGATTGTATGCACCTCTGAGGTCTAGCTTGGTGAAGATGGATGACCCATTCAATCTTTCTATAAGTTCAGGGATGAGTGGCAGAGGATAACGGTCTTTCACAGTACGCTTGTTAAGCTCACGGTAATCCACGATAGGCCTGATGGTTTTGTCTTTGTTAGTGACAAAAAATATGCCTGCACCTGCAGGAGAAGTGGAAGGTCTTATGAACCCTTTTCTAAGGTTTTCGTTTATGTATTCCTTTAACTTAACTAGTTCGGTTTGAGATAGAGGGAAGATATGCCCATATGGAATGTCTGACCCTGGTATATGTTTTATAGGGCAGTCATACTCTCTATGGGGGGGTAGAGACTCTGCCTCTATTTTATCAAAAACCAACGAAAAATCCTGATACTGGTGGGGGATTAATTCTTTATCTTGGTCAATGTGAAGTATGGCATGGGGTAGTAAACAAGTTGAGGTGCAGTAGGATGAATTGAATTCAATGTTGTTTTGTTTCCAATGTATCATAGGCTGGTGTTGTCTTAACCAGTGTAAGCCAAGAATGACTGGGAACATTGGAGAGGTAATTATATCGAAAGAGATATACTCTTGATGGGTGTTGTGAATGTTTACGAGTATGGGGATTGTTTGGTGTGTGATGGGACCTGTAGATAAACTATTACCATCAATCAACCGTACAGAAACAGGATTCTTTTTCACAACAAGCGGTATATTTTTATTTTTTACTATAGAAATATCTATATAATTGGCGTAAGCGCCAGAGTCCACAATGGCTTCAAGGTTTAGTCGCTGTTTTTCCCACTGTAACGAGATGGGAACTAGTAAGTACGTTGGTTTATGGGTAGACAATGTAAAGTTGTGTAAAGTACAAATTGACTCACCCGACTTCAGTCTTTTCAGAGATGGACAATCCGTGACAGAGTGGTCCTTGGAGGCACAATACATGCAGAGAGCATGTTCCTTGCGATAAGACTTTTCTTCTGGTGTTAGTGGTCCTTTAATAAACCCAATATCCATGGCCTCTGCATTACCCTTTGGGCTATATGTCACAGGACGTGAGGGATATCTGGCTACTGTGTCATGTGGTTGTTTCTCTAATCTTCTCTCTCTGAATCTCCTATCAATTTTAATAGTCAGGGCCATTAAAGCCTCTAGGGAGTCTGGGAGATCAAGTCTGACTAACTCATCCTTTATAGGGTCTGATAGACCTAATCGAAATTGATTTATTAATGAAATTTGGTTCCACTGAGTATCTCTTTGCCAGATTTTAAACTCAGATATGTAATCTTCTACATGTCTTTTGTTCTGTTTGAGGCTGCGTAAGGTGTTTTCTGCAGTAAGTTGTTTATGGGGATCCTCATACAGATCAGACATTGCTTTAAAGAATTCATCAACTGATTCAAGTATAGGGTCATTGGATTCATATAAGGAGTCCGCCCATGCACGGGGTTCTCCTTTTAAATACGATATGATTGTTAATATTTTAACTCTTTCAGTAGGAAATGTTTTAGGTTTTAGAGTAATGAACATCCTGCATGCATTGTAAAACTGTCTAAAGGTCTTTCTATCACCTGAGAAATGTTCAGGGGGACTAATAGGTGGTTCAGGAGGAAGTGAATGTGAGCTAAATCCTTCTTTAATAACACCCTTTAGGGTTAAATTCTCAGAATGGAGTTCTCTGAGACCCTGCGTCAGCTGATCTACTTTATGGGAGAGTTCCATGACATGAGCCTGTAGGTCAGCAGGGTTCAGCATTCTGTTTTTTTTTTTATTGGGCTTGGTATTCTGTAACACACACTAACTTAAAGTTAGAAATTGGTAGAACATGTAAAAAAATATAATCATAGCAGACCTTAAAAAATAATGTTGTGTCTCACGTAGGTTATAGTGAAATATATATCTATATATACACACATATAATCTGAGTGAGTGGTGTTTAATATAAGACCTGTAACTGTTTTGTGGAAATTATATGTGAGTTTGATTGTGGTCTCACTAAAATAGTAATTAATATAGAAGAGTTATAGGTCTTCAGGACTGCACAAAAAATAGTCAAACAATAAAAGGTAAAAATTATATATTTAGTGAGTTTTGAAAAGGTATTAGTTATATAGCAAAAATTTAGTAGCAAATACGTTTTTTGGCAAAAGGAAAAAATAAGCAGCTGGATATGCATATAATAATTATAGGATTTAATGTCCAGAAAAGACTCACCTCCGGAGGGATTAAATATGTAAATCAGTGGTGGTTCAGTGTGCTGTTTTATATATTGAAATCTTTGGTAGCAAGCTTAGAGGGGAGAGCTGCTCTCAGAGCTGAAGCGTTGATCCGGACAAACCGGAAGTGCGGCTGGTCCGTGAAACCGGAAGTCCTCGGGTGTCACGCAAACAGCGTGTGAAGATTGAGATCCTCAGGCAGGCAGGCAGGGAATAATCTACAATGCAAGCGGCTCAGGAGGGAAGCATGAAACTTCAATACCAAGCAAGGTACTGAAGGTTTCATGTTCCTTTATAGCCAGAATCAGAGGTGTTACTACGCCTCTTTAAAGAGACAGGCTCCTTTTGTTACACTGCGCAAGCCTTCGGGAGCTACAACGGATCATGTCCGCCCGCACATTAGTAAATCGGCCCCATAAACTGAGCTCTAATTTCTTGAAGAAGACTGAAAGATGCACACAATTTTACAGCAAAAGCAAGAAAAAATTATAATAAATGCAGTTTTGTAATATTCTCAGTAATTAAACAAGTTATGGGTGGATTCATGAACCTTATATGCTACGCAGTCTAACAAATTACACTATGGCATTTTTGCATTACAATGTCTCTTACACTCCTGAAAAGACCAAAATGAATATGAATTGCACAATACTACAACCTCCGAGCTATATAAAGATCTTAGAGATTCATAAATCCTGAATATAGCTATATGCATATCTCATGCCTTTTGTTTTTATTTTAAATCTATCTATTGGGTTCTTGTAAAGCATGGCTATTCACCCGTAAGGGTCTCAAGGCGCTGAGGGTTGCAGTTCAGTCGAAGAGTCAGGTCTTGAGGTCCTTTCTGAACTTAGTTAGGGCGGTAGCTTGTCTGAGGTGCAGCGGGAGGGTGTTCCAAGTTTTGGCTGCCAGGTGAGAGAAGGATCTGCCTTCCACTGTGGTTTTCCTGATGCGGGGGATGACTTCGAAGTTGTCTGGCATTGGTGTAGAAAGTAACGCGGTGGTTCAAGTATTCAGGACCGATGTTGTGGAGGGCCTTGAATGAGTGAGTGAGAAGCTTGAGGGTTATTTTTTTGTTGATGGGGAGCCAGTACAGGTGTTTGGCGATGTGGCTTTGACGAGGGATGTCAAGGATTAGTCTGGCCGAGGCGTTCTGGATTAAAGTGTTTGTCTCTTAAATTCATCTGCTTTTAGCTATTAACCACCAAGTTTTAAAACAATAATTTGCATTCTTAAATGGTCATTTTATATGAGGACTGACATCAAATGAATAAGAATAATTATGAATTGGCTATATTATGAGTTTTGCACTATACCGAATGCATAAATAACGCAATAAAATTAGCTGTACTGCACTTTTCATAGCGCTGCCATTACGAGTTACTGAAAAACCCTCCTTGTGCTGTGCATTATGGTGCATTAAGCTTCATACCTCACAAAAGCCAAGGGCTAAGTTTACGTGCTCGTGCACGCTTTCCCCCATAGACATCAATAGGAAGAGAGTGTTAAAAAAAAACACCTGCCATCGCGGAATGGCAAATTGCCGTAACGTAACCCCATTGATGTCTATGAGGAAAAGAAAGTTACGTTTAAACCTAACACCCTAACATAAACCCCTATTCTAAACATCCCTAATCCGCCGCACCCAACATCGCCAACACTAAATAAAGTTATTAACCCCTAATCCACCGCTCCCCAACATCGGCAACACTAAATAAAGCTATTAACCCCTAAACCGCCACCCCCACATCACAACTTATAAATAACCTATTAACCCCTAAACCGCAAGCCCCCCACATCGTAACTTATAAATTAAACCTATTAAGCCCTAAACCACCGGACCCCCACAACACAAAACACTACATTAAACTATTAACCCCTAAACCTAACACCCCCTAACTTTAAATTAAAAGTTACAATATAACTATCTTTAAATAAAAAAAAAACTAACATTAAACTATAAATTAACCTAACATTACTATTGTAACAAAATGTAAAAAAAATACCAATTAAAAAACCTAAATTACAAATTTAAATAAACCTAATACTAGGAAAAAAATTTAAAAAATCTAACATTACAAAAAATAATAAACACTAAAAATATGAAAAATTAAAAACTCTAAGATTACAAAAAAATAATAAATGAAATTATCAAAAATAAAAACAATTACACCTAATCTAATAGCCCTATAAAAATAAAGAAGCCTGCCAAAATAAAAACACCCCCTAACCAGTGTTCCCTCTAAGGCCAGTTTTGTGAGTGACCCAGCAGTGAAACAGTTAATTAGAGCACTTAGCAAACAGTACACAATGCAGACTGCAAGGTGCAGTTCCCTTATTAACTGTTTCGCTGCTTGGCCACTCACAAGACTGGCCTTAAAGGGAACACTGCCCCTAACCGAACAATAAACTACCAACAGTCCTTAAAAGGGCCTTTTGTATGACATTGCCTTAAGTTAAACAGCTCTTTTACATTAAAATATTACAAATTCACCCCTAAAAGTAAAAAAACCCCACCCAACCAACCCCCCAAAATAAAAAACCTAAGTCTAAAAAATATACTAAGCTACCAATTGCCCCTAAAGGGGCATTTGTATGGGTATTGCCCTTAAAAGGGCATTCAGCTCTTTTACTGCCCTTAAAAGGGCATTCAGCTCTTTTACACTGCTCAATTTTTGAAAAACAATTACACCTAATCTAATAGCCCTATAAAAATAAAAAAGTCCCCCAAAAGAAAAACACCCCCCTTACCTACAATAAACTACCAATGGCCCTTAAAAGTTAAACAGCTCTTTTACCGTCAAAAAATGACAAAGTCCCCCGAACAGTAAAACCCCCCACCCAACCATCCCCCCAAAATAAAAATCCTAAATCTAAATAAAACCTAAGCTACCCATTGCCCCTAAAGTGGCATTTGTGTGGGCCTTGCCGTTAAAAGGGCATTCAGCTCTTTTACTGCCTGTCTTCATCCAGGCGGCGACATCTTTATCTATTGTGGTGGCATCTTCTTTCTTCATCCCGGTGTTGCAGAGCTGTGGGGGTGTGGAGCTTCTTATCAACATGTCCAAGACTGAGCTTCTTCTAATCCCCCCCTTTAATTTTACCCCGGTTTCTAACTTCTCAATCACTGTTGGTGACATCACTATCTCCCCATCACCCAAAGTCCTTTGCCTAGGAGTTACACTTGACTCCAATCTGTCCTTCATACCCCACATCCAATTGCTCTCTTCATCCTGTCACAACCACCTACGAAATATCTCCAAAATGTGTCCGTTTCTGAGTGCTGAAACTACTAAACAGCTAATCCACTTCCTGGTAATTTCCAGACTTGACTACTGTAATAACCTACTAACTGGCCTCCCTCTCTCCCGCCTCTCCCCTCTTCAATCCATCCTAAATGCCTCTGCTAGGCTAATCCAGCTCTCCCGACGCTCTCACCTTTGCAGTCCCCACCTCCTGTTTCTCACCCTCCTTCCCATCTAGATTGTAAGTTCCCACGGGAACAGGGCCCTCAATTACCCATGTATTTGTTTGATAAACTTTGTCTGGTGTCTTTTATATTGTATTGTACTGTACTTTTATCTTTGTACCCATGCACAGCTCTGTGGAATCTGTTGGCGCTTAATAAATAAAGAAGAAGAATAATAATAATAATAATAATAATAATAATAATAATAATTTTGTTTATTATTTTTTGTAATCTTAGAGTTTTTTTACTTTTTGTAATTTTAGTGTTTATTATTTTTTGTAATGTTAGATTTTTTTAGATTTTTTTCGTAGTATTAGGTTTTTTTAAATTTGTAATTTATTTTTTTTATTTTTTTTCGTAGATTTTTTTTAAATCATGTAAGTTAAGTTTTTGAATTAGTAGGTTTTTTTATTAGAATAGTTATGCTAATTTATAGTTTAATCTTAGGGTTTTTTTATTTCACAGGTAAGTTTTTATTTATTTTAATATAGTTATATTGTAACTTTTAATTTAAAGTTAGGGGGGTGTTAGGTTTAGGTATTAATATTTTAATTTAGTGTTTTGCGATGTGGAGGGCCGGCGGTTTACGGGGTAATAGGTTTAGTTTATTAGCTGCGATGTGGGGGGCTAGCTGTTTAGGGGCTAATAGCTTTATTTAGTGTCAGCGATGTCGGCGAGCGGTGGATTAGGTGTTAATAGGTTTAATTTATTAGTTACGATGTGGGGGGCCGGCGGTTTAGGGGTTAATAGGTTTATATAGTGTTGGCAAAGTGAGGGGCCGGCAGTTTAGGGGTAATAGGTTTATTTTTGTGTCGGAGATGTGGGTGGGCAGCTGATTAGAGGTTAATAGGTTTAATATAGTGTTTGCGATGCGGGAGGGTGGTGGTTTAGGGGTTAATAGGTAGTTTATGGGTGTTAGTGTACTTTGTAACATTTTAGTTATGAGTTTTGCTAAACAATTTTGTTTTGCAAAAAACCATAACTACTGGTCTCAGATTGCGGAATGTATTGTGTCGGTATAAGCTGTAACACAAGCATTTTAGCCGGACCGCACAATTTGTAACGGCGCTATGGAAAATCCCGCACTCAAACTTAATTTTTGAGTGCGGAATGGAGGGTTGCGTTAAGGCTAAAATGCTTGCGAGTGATTACTCACATTTGTTGGAGCTTAAACCAAGCTCAGGGAAATGCGCACACCCACTTTATACTGGTGGGTAAACAGTTACTCTCACACAAATATGGTAAAATATGGTATTTATTAAAAATATATAAAAAGCGTCACAAATGCACCACAAACACCTTTCACTGAGGACCAGTGAGCAATAATATATACAATATTACTCAGAAGAGCAGTCCCAAACCCTGGATGGAGAAGCAGAAACTTAACCGCTAGATCGTCCACCCTGCGTTACCAGTGGGATCGCTCCTCCCCCTGGTGTACAAGCAAATGTAAAGACGCACTCGAGAGTCTAACATTAACAGGAACTGTTAATGTTACACTCTCGAGTGCGTCTTTTAATATTTTAATCCAGAAGAGGAGACAAATCAAGAATAATCGAAAAGAATAATCAGGCCAGGCAGGGTTCAGCAACTCACAGGCAACAACAGGTACAAGGAGAATGTGGAAGAATAGTTAAGAAAGTGCCATTTGAAAAACACAGTCAATCAAACAGTACAAGAATGGCAGGCAGATGAGTAGTCAAAAAATTAAGCAAGGTCTCACATGGAGGGAGCAGCAAAAAAAAAAGCACACCAAGTATAAAGAACAACACATTTTTGTCTCACCACATGGAACATTGCAATAAATAAATGTGAGAAAGAAATAATCTGAACACGAGCAACACATTAGCCATAAAAAAAAAGAGTCACAGAAAATTGTATTAAACGAAGACAGTTATCAAAGCTGATGCAGGTAAGCATAAAAAGCATCAAACTCACCCGTGTTGCCAAGCAACAACCTGTGATATGACAAAAGAAAAGTTGGAGCAGCAGCACAAGTGAAGTGTTTTAAGAAGTTAACATTTGAACATTTTCCCTTTCATGTAATTACACGTTGAATATACAACTATAAATGCCCAAAAAAATAACTGGAACAGAACAACTGGACATGTGAGCAGTCAGGGTTCCCAGGGTACCAATGTAACAGTGGCACATAGATGATTATTTCAGTTGATCCATGGTTGATCCTGCCTTGACATTTGTCCTATAATGAACAAAAGGGTTTATCACAACTTTTTGGGTGTATTACAGGTTAAAAGGAAACATGTTCGCTTGAATACATTTGAATTTAACACACATCAGGATAACACAACTTCAGAGTTTTGGTTAATTGTTATGCTCAGCTAAAAAGTAGCACAAAACATATCAAAAGTATATTTAGTTGAAATAATTTTTATTGTTATACATATAACAAGGTTTACATCTTCATCAAACACAAGATTAAGTTTACATTTATCTTTTTAAATTCATTGTTAAATTCCAATTTTATCTATGTAAATGTCCTTGAGAGGTCTCTATTCTGGACCCGTCAAGCAAGTCAATTCTCACTTTTCTTGTGTTATTTGTCTCTTTATTGTGTTTATCAAGGAAATCATTAGGTTTCCAGAACGGCATCTCCTCCAGACGAATGTTGATAAAGGATTCCTTGATTTTTAACAATATAGTCCAACTTAGAACAATATCTTGTTAACAAATAAATAAAACATATACAAATAAACGAACATACTGTGCTTATTTATCGTGTTCATTGATTCTTTCTAGAGCTATATCCAAAGCTATTTTAGCCTAAAGTGAAAAACAATATTAATAGTAATAACATACTAGGAGGTTATTTACCCATTGAACTTGTGGGAGGGTTAAGGATAGAACCTCTACATTAAAATGTTTCCTCACAGCTCCTTCCTGAAACAGTAGATGCTTTCCTCTTTAACTTCTATAGTGCCCCCTAGGTGATCCAATAAAACCAAATCTTTTGAAAGTGTTCGTTAGTGCCTTGGATCCATGAGGCCTTTTCTGACATACTGTATATAGACAATTTTATCTAGTACTTCTAGCCAGGATGGGACCCCCACTTTCCAGTGTCTTGCAATGCATATTCTGGTGGCTGTGTATAATATTTTAAGGAATGTATTAATTGCTGAGTTATATTGGGGGATATGTTGATTCAGTAATGCTTGAGCAGCTGTGAGGGGAAATGTTTCATTAAGGATTTTACTCACTAAAGTCTCTAATTTCTCCCAAATATTTTTAACTGTGAGGCACTCCCACCACATATGAATGTAGGTCCCAAGTTCTCCACATCACCTATAGCAATGTCTGGCATTTACTGTTGAGAAATGTGAGGTCTTTATTTGGGGTAAGATATAATCTAAAAGAGGTATTTATACAGTTCTCCCTTAGATCGGCAGACAGAGGCCACAGGGCCCAGGTGCAAGAATCTAAAAAGGGCCCCACGTCTGCAAAAGGAGGTACCCTGTGCCCACAGTCTGTGAGATGGTCTGACCCCCTATTACTGTATATAGTGACACTGTTTAACCCACCAGTACTGTATATAGTGAGTTAGTGACACAGTCTGTAATCTGCCGGTGAGATGGCTGGCCTGACCCTACCCACCCCATTACTTTATAAAGTGACCACAGTAGTCAGTGACATGGTCCAGCCCCCCCCCCCCCGTACTGTATATTAGGGTTGCCACTCATCCCTTAAAATACAGAACACTTAAGAAGTCTGTATATAGTGGTACTGTATAGTGATATTGTTTACCCCCTGCCCCCCCCATGCTGTAGTAATAAGGTCTGTAATTTGCTGGTTCCACAAATATACACACACACATACATGCATAAATACACGCACAGTCACATACATACATACACACATGCACACACACACACACACACACATAAACACCAATGGGTAAAACAGAAACACTAACCCATGTAGTCAGAGACACTAGTAAAGTATCTTGCCACACTCACATGATATCAGTGCAGGCAGTGGCAGGTCAACGTTTTTTTATTTATTTATTTATTTTTTTATTTATTTTTTATTATTTTTTTTAAGCTCCCCCACCCTCAGGGGCCCAGTCGCAGTTGAGTCCTCTGCACCCCCTGTAGTTTCGCCCCTGTCTGCAGATATTAAACCTCTGCAAGAATCATAAAATATTTGGTTCCATTCAGATTTTGGAAATGCTGCTCCAATATCTTTTTTCCCACTTCTTTATTATTGTAGATTTAGTGTTGTATTTACTTTCCTGGATAGTAAGATATATTGTAGAGATCATCCTTTTATCTCTAGTGGATGTTTTGGCTAGGCATTCTAATATAGTGTAAGGTTGTGACTCCTGTTTGATGTAGTATCTAGTGAGAGCTAAGGAGTTTTGAAGATAAATATACCAGTGTAATTTTTCAGGGCTAATTTTATCTTGAATCTGAATATGTTAGTATATGTCCCTGCTCTAAAAAGTCATCCACTCTATATAACCCTTTATTTGTCCACTTTGCTATCTGTCTGTGGAGTTCCGAAGGTAGTAGCATCTTAATTGGTAGTAGTTTAGAATTTATAGGGGTCAGTTTTAGTGTTTTAATCAGGGATCTCCATAGCTGGACTGTATCTAAAGTGATTGGTGATCTATAACCTCTAGGGTGAAGTTTACTCTCAAAGTCCCATATTAAATCGTTTGGGTTGTCAAATTTTCCCATATCTGTTTCTATTTTGGTCCAAAGGATATTTCCTGCATTCTTACTGAACCAGGTGGTTTGTGCTAATCTAGCCGCTTGGTAATAATCTAACAAATTAGGTATTCCCACTCCTCCCAGTTGTCTGTGTTGGGTCAAAATTTGGGAAGCTATTCTTGCTTTCTTTCCCCTTCTTAAAAATATGAGCAAATCCGCTTGGAGGTAATGAAAGTCCACCTGGGGAATCTTGATCGGGAGGGCTCTATAGAGATATAGGATCCTTGGCAAAATATTCATTTTTATGGAGGATAGTCGGCCACAACATGAGTAGATACCCTTCATCCACTTTCCAAGGTCCCTTTTAAACGTTTTATAAAGTGGAACATAATTTAGTTTATATAGATCTGTATAAGTCTCTAAAATTCTAATTCCTAAGTAGGTAATGGATTGATTAGCCCAGTTTATATCAAAGTTAATCTTAATAAGTTTTTTAGTTTGGTTGGGAAGGGCTAAAGGCAATGCTTCACTTTTATCCAGATTAACTTTATAACCTGAAATTTCCGAGAACTCTTGTATAATTTGGTAAAGATTTGGTAGAGAAATCAGAGGTCTGGTCAAAGTTAATAGGGCATCGTCCGTGAACAGAGATAATTTATATTTGGTGTCCCCCACTAGGACTCCCTTAATATCCTGAGAGTTTCTAATACAAGAAGCAAGTGGTTCAATGCATAAGGCAAATAACAGAGGTGATAGAGAGCATGCCTGATGAGTGCCATTCATAATCTCTATTGGTCTGGATTGATAGCCTGCTGCTTCTATAGTAGCTTTTGGAGTTGAATATATTCCCTTAATACCCTGCACAAAGGCCCCATCAAAACCCATCTCTTTCAGGACCACAAACATATAAGACCAATCCACTCTGTCAAACACCTTCTCCGCATCCAGGGATAGAAGCAGAGAAGGCGTCCGAGTATTCATCAGATACTCCACCAGTGTTATCGTTCTCCTTATATTATCAGGGACTTCCCTATCTTTTATGAATCCAACCTGATCCAGGTGTATTAGATTTGGGAGAATTTTTTTGAGATGGTTGTCCAGAATTTTTGTAAGGATTTTAATATCCTGGTTAATCAGAGATATTGGTCTATAACTTTGACACAAAAGTGGATTTTTTCCAGGTTTAGGTATCACTACTATCTTGGCCCTAAGGATGTCAGCTGGTATTTCTCTACCTTGCAATATAACATTGCAAAATGTCTTAATATGGGTGATCAGTGCTGACCTAAATGACTTGAAGTACTCGCCAGGGAAGCCATCAGGTCCTGCTGCCTTACCGGATTTGAGTTCCTTTATAACTGTTAATATCTCTGCATTTGAGATTTCTGCGTTCAACTCCTCTTTCTCCACTGAACTAATTGGGGCATATTTATGATTGTGCGAGCTGACATGATTGATATAGCAGATCATGTCCGCTGCACATCAATAAATGCCGACAGCATACGCTCTCTGCATTTATCATTGCACCAGCAGTTCTTGTGAACTGCTGGTGCAATACCGCCCCCAGCGGATTCATCAACCCAATCGTATTCAACCGGGTTGATTTCTTTTGATTTCTGTCCACCGCCACGGAGCAGATGGACAGGTTATGGAGCAGCGATCTTTAGACTGCTGCTTCATAACTTCTGTTTCCGGGAAACCTGAAAGCTCGCCGGAAACACGGGGCATAAAGCTCCATACGGAGATAAATATGCCCCATAGTCTTTAATTTAGCATTTTGTAGGAACTGTTTTAAAATTGTCAAAAGTAAATTTAAAAGTACAGTTACACTTATAAAAACACTAATAAAGTACGAAGTACAATCCTCACTGCGTCTCCCATGTATTTAATGCTGCCCTAACTTTGAAAGCCTGAGTAAGATTACTCAGTCTTTGTTTTTCTTCCACAGGTCCATGTAAGGGAACATGCCTCTCAAACCTAGTGAGCTGCCTTGCTGCCTGGCAGCGCTACGGACTTTGGCGGTGCTGTACAAATAAATGATGATAATAATAATAATAATAATAATAATAAAAATTATTAAAAAAATAGAAAGAAAAGGCATGCAAAGGGCTTTAACATTGCGCTACATACATATATATATATGTGTTTGTGTGTATATATATATATATACATACATATATATATATATGTGAATATATGTAGGTACATATGTACTTATATGTGTTTATATGTATCTACATACATATATGTTTGCTCCCACATGATGCTTTGCAAGGCCCAATATGAGCGAAGTTTTTGTTTGAAAGACGACTCCAGATCTAAATAGAGCCTTAAAGTAAGCTGAGAAATCGGCTCTTAAAAAGTAACAGAGTCTTCTTTGTTTTCTATAATGTTCAGGATCGACAATCCAAATGTAGTTTATTATCGATGATGAACTAACCTTGGTAACAAGTCATAATAAAGGTTACTTTGTGGTTAAAAGGATGAACTGTCCGACTCATGCTTATAGATTAGTGTATAAAGGTCTTAAAGGGATATATTGTGTATTAATTTGATACAATTATGTGTGTAAACTTGTGGTTCTCAAAAGGAATTTTGTAACTCCTGTACACTGAGGCATTAGTTTGTTTCACATTGGAACCCACCCATACCTGGCGGTATATGACTATTTTTTAATGTGTAAAAAGTATATCCATTTATTATCAGAGTGCTGTATTTTCTTACTTTAAGAAAAGGGTTTGATTTTTCCTTTTCGGAATTCTCTCTTTTTTTGTAAAAAAAAAATAATTTTTAAGGGTCTGCGCCAGGTAACTGAGATGCTATTAAAAGTAAAGCTAAATATATAATATGCGTATAAAGTAAATTGATTAAATGTAAGGATTAATCCTCCCCCATCCCAATTACTATATAGTACAGTGTAAGCATTTGTACATAACCCTTTGATAATTTGCTAAAGGCAAAAGTCAAGAAAAGATCAGAGTGCTCAACAGATAAGGGATGTTTAGAAGAATGGTCAGTAAAAAAAGCCAATGTCTTATAACCAAGATATAAGATAACAATCAGGTGTCATATCAGACCTTCAGTTCCGGTAGTAAGTAAGAGGTTTCATAGTCCACAGTTCATGGTACAGACAAGGATCTGTAGAGAGACATAAACAATAATGCAGGCTAAATTCAAAACCAGGAGGGCAGGAAAGGAGCAAGAATGTCAGGATTTCCATATGCAATAACCAAGCACCAAATGATGATCAGAGGCCTTTTGACACTTCCTCTGTGAGTTTTGGCACCAATTCTGCCACAAGGGTCACTTCAAATTCTAAAGGCACACATAGTTCTACCCATAGTGTAGGTCATACAGTCTGAATTTGTATTAAAGGAAACTGGATGACCATGTGCACTTAACTTAGCCCACTCCTCTGTAGACAGATCCAACATTGTGATACACACCTAACATGCTTGGCTGTCAGCTGCACTAAACTTCTTCCTAGGATTAAGATGTACTCACAAAACTCTTCATAGCTCAAACCCAGACTTTGGCCACACATCTGTTATTCATCTTAGAGCAGCCTGAAGTCATTACATAATCTGATCAATGCATCCAGATTGAGTACAAACACAACTGAGCTAGACCAGTTGCTATGATACCCTTCAATAATCTTAAACTGTAAAATTTTTATGACTTCAGGTAACCAATATGGATTCAATTTAACTGTTATTCCTGGTTCTATAACAACCAACCTTGCTGTACTAAAAAAAAAAAACATACAGGCTGCTATCTACCATTTTCTATGTTTTCTGTACTTGTTTAGGCTTCAGTTCTGTTGCAATTTGCACTGCTGGTTTAGCATGATGAAAATATTCTAACAATATACAGGCCTCTCTATCCTTCCATGGTTTAAGAAGATTTAAATAAAAATTGTGTTTTCCCACTGATTTTGTGATTGATTAACCTATAAGTTTCAGTTATTATTAGAACTCTATAATAATCCAGTCAAAGAGATATAAAAAATAATTTCAGTTGTTGGAAGTAATATCATTCTATATCCTCTCTAAAACTTTCTTATTGTAGCAACAATTGTCATAAATAAGCATCTGAACACTCTATGCTGATATGTTGGCAAACAATGGGAACAACTTTAGATATGTGCTCTCACATTTGGCCAATTTTGTTCACAGGACACACTGTTCTTCCCAAACTTTGAGCATATCTAACATACCATGGTTAAACCCACCATATAAATTTCAAATGGAGAGAACTCTGATAAACTTTTGGGAATAACAAGTATGGCAGAAGCTAATCCCAGTTCTTCCCATCCCTACTGATTATTTTCCTCAATATTGTTTTAAGGGTAATAGAACATTGATTTGAATTTTAAATTTTAAAGTTATATGACACCTTCATGAGGTAACAACAAAAAGTACCTTATTCAAATATGTAATCTACCTGTAGTAACTCTCTAGCTATGTTTTTAGAAGTGGCAGAATGAAGGGTAATAGCTTCAGGATGTTATTTTGCATAATACAGAATGACCAGGATGTACTATGACCTTGGGCCTGCTTCTCAACAAGAGTTTAATAAACAACCTCATTAGGCAGAAAATTCCATACCCTTTTTGGCCTAGTTTCCATTGAAGTGGTACAGTTTGGAAACTGGTGGTAACACAAAAATGCTCCATATACTTTAATAGAGATAAATGCTTTTATCTCCAGTTTCCAAACATTACCACCTCAATGGAAACTAGGCCTTTGGTTTTACTGTAAACAACCCCTTGTGCTTCTTTATCTTTTTCCAATGACCTCTTTGTACATTCCTATTGATAAACAAGTCATCTGATAGTTTCTTTATTTGGGCCCTGCATATATTTGTATAATGTAACCATATCCACTCAGAGATACCTTTTCCAAGTATAAATATTGTAACCTTGTTAGCCTTTCTTCTTATTATTAATAATAATAATAATAATAATAATAATAATCATAATCACATTTTTACCCTCTTCTGCGCCTTTCCTAGTCCTATAATGTCTTTCTTAAAAACTGGTGCCCAAAATTATACTGTATTTTTAAGGTGGGGTCTTACCACTGATTTATTAAGGGGCAAAATTATATTTTCTTCACTTGAATTTGTAACCCATTTTAAACATGAAAGCACTTTACTGTCCTTTGTTAATACTGACTGGCATTGAATCGTGATGCTAAGTTTGGACTAGTTTTCATTGAGGTGGTAAAGTTTAGAAACTGGTGGTTAAAATATTTATCTCCATTAAAGCCAATAGAAAAAAAAATTTGTTACCACCAGTTTCCAAACTTTGCTACAACAATGGAAACTAGGCCTTTGTTAGTGCAGAAGAGGGTGAAAAATTGATAAGGGAAATCTAATTTGATTTGTTCTCTTGGTATCCTTTGTTGAAACAAATTCCAAGGCAGACTCAGAAGCAGCAATGCGCTACTGGGAGCTAGCTGTTGATTGGTGGTTGCAAATGTATGTCTTTTTTCTTGGGTTTACTCAATATGTTCAGCTAGCTCCCACTAGTGCATTGCTGCTCCTTTAACAAAGGATACCAAGAGAATTAAGCAAATTTGATAATAGAAATAAAATGGAAAGTTGCTTAAAATTGTACACACTATTTGAGTAATGAGAGAAAATTTAGGGGTTTCATGTCCCTTCAAGTAATTTTGTATTCCAGGTACACATATTTTCCTCCAAACCAATCTCTCAATAATTTTATATTTGGTTTGATGGAATCCTGTCAAACCTCCATATTCTGCAAGATAGTCTTTCATACAAACAAAAAAAAGGTTGCAGAAGCATTGGGCTCCTCCTGCTGTAGTCACACCCACCCTATCTAGGATTTCTGCTTTTAGTACATAATAATATGCAGCATCTTTATAGTAACATTGAGCCTAAGCTTCTTCAAACAGGAATGAGGTACACATTCCTAATTCCAGCCCGCAGGGTTAGCTATATGTCCAAATGTTAAGAGTTTTGCGTCCACGTAATTTATTAAAAAAACTACTCAAAGCAATCATTCTCTATAGATATGTGTTACATGAAGGCATTGTCAAGAAAATAAAAGACTTACTAACTATGAGGAACCTATTTAAACACAAAAAAGTTTACAAACTAAATGTGCACTGAGATGATAAACTGCATCAGTCAAGCAAATGATCTTAAACATAAATATTATTAAAGCAAGCAGTCTGTTATTCCCAGGCTGTATTGAGTTGTGTTCTTCCTGAGCTGCATATAAAGCCCTCTGAATTGATTTAATTAGAGACAGGTGTGGCTGCCAGCAGGGCTTAACCCATAAGTTAATATATCCAATATAGCTGCCCTCCTGTCACAATATTTAAAGTACTCAGTGAAGGGACAATACTCTGTTGTTCCTGAGCTGAATTTAACCAGTCATTGGTGGCTGCACACATATGCTGTTCCTGATTGGTTAAGTGACCATGTTCAGCTCATGACTAGTAGTGTACTGTAGGCCCAACACTAATTATAACTGTGTTTAATCTCTTTGGGGATGGTTGAACACATATTTTATATCAGGAATGGTACAATAATAAAAAAAAAATTTTTATAATACATTAGAGCTTTTACTAATGTCCCTTTATGTGCCTTTATACATTATGCTAGCCAAAATACCCCTGCTTTATTTTTAATTAAAATGCTCCTTTAATTTAAAAGTATGTTGAATAAAAAAAGCATAAAATCTAATAAAGTCTACAATAATTTATCTAGCTTGTGGTGTTTATAATTAAAACGTTAGCTTACTGTGAAGAACATAACATTTTTTTAGCATAGCATTTTGATTTCAGAATATATGAAACTATCATTTTACTCAGCTTGACTTCTGAAAAAAGCTTCTTGTAATATTGCATACATGTTAAGTGTAGTAGACAATAACAGTGCCATAGACAAAAGGTAGAATACATTAAAGTGAATGTTCAATTATCAAAAACATTTATTCATTTGAGGAGAGATGGTTTGCAGGATGATTTATTGTTATTACTAAAGACAAATTTAAAATAAGAGGTTTGATATAATGAGCTTCATGTTTTAATTCTACTGGACAGTCATCTTGGATTTAATTTAATTTCTAGACTTTTGCTGTGTGTGTCAACTATGCCTTACTATCCGAACAGAAATTGCTACAAGTTGTATTCCAGCTGTATATGCAACTGAATAAACTCCACGTAGGTGTTCCTGTCACTTTACATATATGCTGGGATTTAGCACATAATATAAAAGTTACATAAATAGTTAAAACATTTTATTTCTAATTAACTAGTGTTTTTGCACATGCCCAGCGCACTAATATCACATTTGCTCATGACTTTGTTTCTTATTTCTGGAAATGTGAAAGTACTACCTAATTTAAATTATTATATTAATTAGTCAAATATACATCAATAGCATATCTCAAAGTAACCCCTTAAAGCTTATTTTCCTAAAATATTAGACCTCCCAACAAACGCATGTCCCTGTCAGATGTTTTTCTACATGCCCCCATGTACGGCCTCAGGTAAGATAAGCTCTCCAGCAATCAATTTAAAAAAAGACAACAGATTACAATAAACTCCCCAGAACTCTACAATAAAAGGTACACTGCAACCCCCCCCCCCCAAAAAAAAAAAAAAAAGATTAAGCAAACAAATCTTTATCTTAAAGGACCAGTAATTACAGTTGGATTCCATAATCAACAAATCCATGATAAATAGACAATAGCACTAAGTCTGAACTTCGAGTGAGTAGTAGATTTTTTTTCTGAAAAATTCAAAAGTTATGTTCTTTTACCACTACTCCTGTATCATTTGACAGCTAGCAGCCAATCACAAATGCATATACGTATATTCTGTGAATTCTTGCACATGCTCAGTAGGAGCTGGTGATTCAAAAAGTGTAAATATAAAAAGACTGTGCACATTTTGTTAATGGAAGTAAATAGGAAAGTTGTTTAAAATTGTATGCTTTAGCTGAATAATGAAAGTTTCATTTTGACTTGAGTGTCCCTTTAAATCTGTTGCTGCTGGCAGATGTTGTTACCCTTGAAGATTGTTTCTCATGATAAGGAAACATACATAGCTAGGAAAGGAAGCAGAGATTGCTGTGTCTATTTGCTACACTGACATGCCAGAATGAGGAGGGGGTGTATTGCCATTACTGATAGCATGCATACTTAATTCTTGAATTCCTGTCATGTTTGAATCTTCAGAAATATACTTAAAATTACTTGTTGTTTAAAGAAATTAATCCTAGCTTTAACATGCAGTTAGAATATTTTTATATTAGGCCATGGAGGCAACCCAGTGCTGATACAGGCTTCCTTAATCCAGTGTTAGTTCATTAACCATAAAATCACACTAATGGTTGTACTGTTGAACATATGTTTTTTTTTTCCCTTTTGTACTACTGATATGAAATCCCTGCATTAGACTTATCCACAGTGAAAACACAAGGTGTGGGTAGTTTCATTACTAACAACTGGCATACCTTCTAATACAGTGTCAAAAGTGGGATAACCATCATGAAATGTGTCTCTACCCCAGAAATGCTTTTGAGCATCACTGAGGAACAAATATTCTCAAATTAGTTATTATATGAAAGTGACCTTTTTAAAAAGTTTCATGTATAATGGTTAGGAAACCTGCAGTGTTTTGTTTAACAGTTAAGAACCAGAACACCCAGCATCATTTGTCTTTCTGTGAAGAGTTGCTTAAGAAAATTACTTGAATATCTATAATCCATTCACTGTTCAACTATTTATTTTTAAAGAGCAATTTTCTCTTTAATTAAAACGTCACATATTTGAATGATTCTCATTTTACAGTTTTTTTCTTCAAACTAATTATATTAAAAGTTAAAAGTCTTTCCTTATAAGCTTTGTTTTCTATACCATGTACCGTTTTATTAGTAGTAGTAGTTGTAGTAGTGAACATGCAGCATTTCCAGAACCATCCTCAATATTCTGCTGCTAACACCAAAAATAACAATGGCTTTCACTGTCTCATGGTTGCAATGTTTATCCAGCTGTTAACAATCTGATAAATAAATCCCAAATATTGTTAATTTTTTTCTTGTACTTAATAAAGCATGTTCATTTCATGCCATTGATCCTAATATTAACTCCAAACAACAAGGATTACTATATTGTAATGGATGCCTTTGAGTCTTATTTCTATTTTTGTCTAGCAAGAGTAATTTGTTGTAAATCATATTGACATAGTCTGATGACATAAAAATGTACACTTAAGAGTATTATTTTTAATAATCCCTAATTAGTTAACCAATTATAGCTTAACATAAGTGAGGTGAATGTCAAGGTTATGTCTTATTTTCTGGATGTGGCCCATGGAATATGAGTCCCTTTGGTAATAGTGATCTTTTCAAAGATGCATTGGGCTGAGGATATAACTTGTAGAGCTGGGGTTACAGTAGGAGAAATCACGTTGGAAGCATTTTTTGCAGTAGAGAGACTTGTGATATATGGAAGAATTACAGGGGGATGTGGTAATTTAATTTTTATTTTAATAATACTGGCTGCCAGGAAAACTGAGCTGCAAGATGCCAAAATAGTTCACCAGGGCAATAGTTTGAGATAGAGCTCATTGGGTGACTATGGCAACTCTGGTATGCCACCCCTCCCCCCAATTTTGTTTTACCTTGGGTTAAGGGGTGGGTCTGGAGTGTCTGTGGTACTGGATGGCTGATTTCTGAGGGCAAGTTATCCCAGCTTCTGTTTTCCTTGCACCCAGGCCAGGGACTGAGTGCCACTGCATCTCCCTGAGCCCCACACCTCTATTTCTGACACGTGTAGGCTGCCAGCAGAACTACACTATAAGGGCAGAAGCATAGGTCTGTGTAGGTGAGACAGATTACCTTACAGATTACCTTACTGATTTCATATGTTAAATCAAATCCAAATTGCTCTGTTTTTAAGTCCTCCATAAATAATTCAAATAGTTCAATGTCTGCTTGCCAGATAATGAACAAATCGTCAATATAACGGCTGTAGAGCATCAAGTTTGACTCGCAACTAGAGCAATGTATAAGAAATTCTTCCAAATAGCCCATGGTGAGATTAGCATAGCTGTGAGCGAACATGGTGCCCATCGCCGTACCTTGAATTTGGAGATAGTATTGTTTGTCAAAGACAAAATAGTTATTTTTAAGAATAAAATTGATTGATTCTAATATGAATTAACTTTGTTGTATTTGTAAATCCCCTTTTTTATTTAGAAAATATTCCACGGCCTTTACACCTAGAGAGTGTTTGATACTGTTATACAGGGAACATATATCACAGGTAATTAAATAGTTATTCTCTTTCCACTTTATTTTATCTAGTATTTTTAAAAGTTCTGTAGTCTTTTACATGTGAAGGGAGGTTAATAACATAATCCTGGAGGAAATAACATACATGCTTGGATAGGTTTGATGTAAGTGACTGGATCCCTGAAATGGTGGGCCTACCTGGAGGGTTATTAATTGATT
Source organism: Bombina bombina (assembly GCF_027579735.1). NCBI lineage: Eukaryota > Metazoa > Chordata > Amphibia > Anura > Bombinatoridae > Bombina > Bombina bombina. The sequence continues at coordinate 1,056,305,929 of NC_069499.1, forward strand.
TATGGATTTTGGGTAAATAGTAAAATATGGGTGTTCTTGGATATTTTTCCAACAAATAATTGAATTATTTATTATTAATTATCCCTATGTAGGAATTTTTTAGAATGATTTCTAGTTCTTTACTTTGTTTGGGAAGTGGATTTTGGTTTAGCAGTCTTTGTGCTTCTTGTAGATAATCTGCCAGATTTAAAAAAACGATGCCACCTTTATTGGCTTGCTTAATCACTATCGGCTAGATTACGAGTTTTTGTCGGTAATTGTGTGCGGTGCTAACAAGCCTTTTTTTCTCACCGCTCACTTAAGACAACGCTGGTATTACGAGTTTTCTGCAAGCCGGTGGTAGCCTCAGAAAAGTGAGTGTTGAGCAAAATTTTGCTCCACATCTCACCTCAATACCAGCGCTGCTTAAGTCAGCAGTGAGCTGGCTGAACGTGCTTGTGCACGATTTCCACATAGGAAACAATAGGGCTGAGCTGGCTGGAAAAAAAAACTAACACCTGCAAAAAAAGCAGCGTTCAGCTCCTAACGCAGCCCCATTGTTTCCTATGGGGAAATAAAATTTATGTCTACACCTAGCACCCTAACATGAACCCCGAGTCTAAACACCCCTAATCTTACACTTATTAACCCCTAATCTGCCGCCCCCAACATCGTCACCACCTACATTATATTATTAACCCCTAATCTGCCGCTCCGGACACCACCGCCACCTACATTATACTTATGAACGCCTATTCTGATGCCCCCAACATCGCCGAACCCTACATTTTATTTATTAACCCCTAATCTGACACTCCCAATGTCGCCGCAGCTATAGTAAATTTATTAATCCCTAATCTGCCGTTGCCAACGTCGCCACCACTATAATAAATTTATTAACCCCTAAACCTAAGTCTAACTCTAACACCCCCCTAACTTAAATATAATTTAAATACATCTAAATAAATTTACTATAATTAAATAAATTAATCCTATGTAAAACTTAATACTTACCTATAAAATAAACCATAAGATAGCTACAATATAACTAATAGTTACATTGTAGCCATCTTAGGATTTATATTTATTTTACAGGCAACTTATATTTATTTTAACTAGGTACAATAGTTATTAAATAGTTATTAACTATTTAATAGCTACCTAGTTAAAATAAGTACAAATTTACCTGTAAAATAAATCCTAACCTAAATTACAATTACACCTAACACTACACTATCATTAAATTAATTACATAAACTAACTAAAATTAACTACAATTAAATTAAATAAACTAAAGTACAAAAAAACAAACACTAAATTACAGAAAATAAAAAAATAATTACAATTTTTTTAAGCTAATTACACCTACTCTAACCCCACTAATAAAATAAAAAAGCCCCTCAAAATAATAAAATTTCCTACCCTACACTAAATTACAAATAGCCCTTAAAAGGGCCTTTTGCGGGGCATTGCCCCAAAGTAATCAGCTATTTTACCTGTAAAAAAAAGACAATACCCCCCCAACATTAAAACCCACCCCACCCACACACAGAATATAGACAAAGAAAGCGGTGCTTACCCTCAGGCTATCCGGTGAATGGCTTTCTTCAGCGACCCTCCAGCGCGTCTTCAGCGTGTGCACTCACAACACTCCTACGGATACGGATAGGAGCCAGTCCAGGCGTCCCGGTCCAATGACGTCAGAAAAATCTTCAGTGAGGCAGAAAGGAAACCGGCTAACCATCCGTAAGTGAATCCAAAAAAGCGGTTTAGGTAAGATGCAGTAAAGTTTATTTATTTATTTACAGGTACAGACAGGCTTAAAAACAAAAGAGCGGGCATGCAGAAAAAATGCACCAAACGGAACTAAGTCCGGATGGTTACTGATCAGCAAAGGACATACGTGTTTCGTGAGGGGCTACCTCACTTGCTCACTGCTTGAAACAAATGCTGTTCTGTAAGCATATATAGAGGGTCAAATAGATTAATTAGTCAACAGTGTGATATTAACTACTTGATTTAGTTTTTAACCCTTAAAACTATATATGCTGCATGAACAGACAGAATAAGTACAGGAATACAATGTTTTTTTTTTTTAAAAGATGCATTAAAGTGAAAATACACAATTTTAAATTTGCAGATTTTAGTAACATATGGACACTTTACCGTTAAAAAACTTTACCGTTTAGGGGTTAAAGATTAAAAAGTAAAAAAGAAGAAAATACCCCTATAATGTGTGATACATATTAAAATTGCAAAGAACAATACTAATGATTTGCACAATTTATCAAATATACATTGAAAATGTGTGTTTACACAAACAAATTGACATCTGATTCAATATTTAGACCAAATGGGATCCTGGAATTTACATAAAAAATCCACCTGACCTCTTTCTTACTAAGTTGATATTCCCTATCCCCCCCTCTTTTTGAGAAGGGAACATGGTCCACAGCCTGGAAAAATGCTAGGGAAGAATCTCCCTGGTGTTCAAACTTAAAATGTGATGCCACTGAGGTAAATATATCTGGATCATTTATATCCCTTATATGCTCTAAGACCCTATCTCTCAACCTTCTTTTCGTTTTTCCTAGGTATTGTATTTGGCAACCTTTGCATGTCATGAGGTACACTATGCGTGTGGAATTGCAGTTAAGGTTATACCTAATTGTGTATTGTTTTCCAGTGCTGTTTGATTGAAAAATATTTCCTTCAGTAATGTGATTACAAGTAATGTACCTATTGCCTCTGCATTTAAAGCAACCTAGTCTTGTTGGTACCCAGGTACCTTTTTTGATTTCTGGGAGAAAGGAAGGGGATACATAGTTTTGAATACTTTTTGCCTTTCTGGACACACATTTTATTCCACTAGAAATAACTTTTTCCAGAACAGGGTCAGTTTGTAGAATAGGTAGACATTCTCGTACAATGTCACAAATCTTTTTGTACTCCTTGCTATAGGGGGTACTGAACACCACTTTATTAGACATACTCTGTTTGTGTAGGGATCTATCACTTCCCTTCTTATATTGTAATAGGGACTCACGTGGCATACAATCCACAATCTGTTTAGTTTCTGTTAGTAACTGATTACTATAACCCCTATCATGAAGTCTTTTAGACAAATCCTCACTTTGTTTTTTGTATAAGGTTTCACTGGAGCAAATTCTCCTAGCTCTAATAAATTGACCCTTTGGAATGGCTTTTAGTACATGTCGAGGGTGACAGGATCTATAATTTAGAATAGTATTCCCACTTGTGGGTTTTCTGTATAAATCTGTCACAATCCTGTCACTCTCAACCGATACCACAATATCCAAAAATTCAATCCTCATAGGGTTCTGACATCCAACAAACCTTAGATTATAGTCATTGCAGTTCAAATATTGGATAAAGTTGGATGCTGACACCTCATCTCCATCCCACACCAGAAGCAGGTCATCAATATAACGACCAAAGTAAATTATGTGTTCCTTGAAGGGATTACTATCTGCATAGACATGGAGCAGCTCCCACCATCCCATATAGAGATTGGCATAGGAGGGGGCGAACTTCACCCCCATAGCTGTTCCACGTCTCTGCAGATAGTAAGACCCCTCAAACAAAAAATAATTATGAGTTAATAAAAACTCCAAACTCAAAACTATAAAATGCTTAAGGTCCTCAGAAAAACCAGACATTCTGTCCAAAATATTGGAAATTGACCTTAGACCTGCCTGGTGTGGGATGGAGGTGTATAGTGAGGCCACATCTACTGTAATGAACCTATATGTAGGCTTCCATTTGATAGTTTGTAATGTAATGTAATGACCCTTCTACTAGACCTAAAAACAATTTGAATGGTAATCAATATAAAGCTTTAAAATCCCTCCAGAGTAATGACCACATTGTCATAAAATTATCTATATTATCTATTTGAGGCAAAACGACAATTGAGAGATACAGAGGTATATGGAAAATTAGACTCTAATCCAACAGTGAAGTTTAGGCTTAAATTGGAGAAGATTTTATATCAGGCCCAATTGATAGGAGTGATAGCAGAAAGAAAAATGGAACAATTTTTTATTCTGAATCCTAATGTGCCCATTTTTTATTTTCTGCCTAAATTGCACAAGAATGCTACACATCCTCCGGGTAGACCTATCATTTCTGGAGTGGGCTCCCTCTTGGAGCCCATTTCGGAACTGATTGATACCTTCTTGCAACCTCTAGTGGCACAATTGACAAGCTATATAAGAGACTCTACACAGGTCCTTAGTACATTACAAACTATCAAATGGAAGCCTACATATAGGTTCATTACAGTAGATGTGGCCTCAATATACACCTCCATCCCACACCAGGCAGGTCTAAGGTCAATTTCCAATATTTTGGACAGAATGTTTGGTTTTTCTGAGGACCTTAAGCATTTTATAGTTTTGAGTTTGGAGTTTTTATTAACTCATAATTATTTTTTGTTTGAGGGGTCTTACTATCTGCAGAGACGTGGAACAGCTATGGGGGCGAAGTTCGCCCCCTCCTATGCCAATCTCTATATGGGATGGTGGGAGCTGCTCCACGTCTATGCAGATAGTAATCCCTTCAAGGAACACATAATTTACTTTGGTCGTTATATTGATGACCTGCTTCTGGTGTGGGATGGAGATGAGGTGTCAGCATCCAACTTTATCCAATATTTGAACTGCAATGACTATAATCTAAGGTTTGTTGGATGTCAGAACCCTATGAGGATTGAATTTTTGGATATTGTGGTATCGGTTGAGAGTGACAGGATTGTGACAGATTTATACAGAAAACCCACAAGTGGGAATACTATTCTAAATTATAGATCCTGTCACCCTCAACATGTACTAAAAGCCATTCCAAAGGGTCAATTTATTAGAGCTAGGAGAATTTGCTCCAGTGAAACCTTATACAAAAAACAAAGTGAGGATTTGTCTAAAAGACTTCATGATAGGGGTTATAGTAATCAGTTACTAACAGAAACTAAACAGATTGTGGATTGTATGCCACTTGAGTCCCTATTACAATATAAGAAGTGAAGTGATAGATCCCTACACAAACAGAGTATGTCTAATAAAGTGGTGTTCAGTACCCCCTATAGCAAGGAGTACAAAAAGATTTGTGACATTGTACGAGAATGTCTACTTATTCTACAAACTGACCCTGTTCTGGAAAAAGTTATTTCTAGTGGAATAAAATGTGTGTCCAGAAAGGCAAAAAGTATTCAAAACTATGTATCCCCTTCCTTTCTCCTAGAAATCAAAAAAGGTACCTGGTTACCAACAATACTAGGTTGCTTTAAATGCAGAGGCAATAGGTGTATTACTTGTAATCACATTACTGAAGGAAATATTTTTCAATCAAACAGCACTGGAAAACAATACACAATTAGGTATAACCTTAACTGCAATTCCACACACATAGTGTACCTCATGACATGCAAAGGTTGCCAAATACAATACCTAGGAAAAACGAAAAGAAGGTTGAGAGATAGGGTCTTAGAGCATATAAGGGATATAAATGATCCAGATATATTTACCTCAGTGGCATCACATTTTAAGTTTGAACACCAGGGAGATTCTTCCCTAGCATTTTTCCAGGCTGTGGACCATGTTCCCTTCTCAAAAAGAGGGGGGGATAGGGAATATCAACTTAGTAAGAAAGAGGTCAGGTGGATTTTTTATGTAAATTCCAGGATCCCATTTGGTCTAAATATTGAATCAGATGTCAATTTGTTTGTGTAAACACACATTTTCAATGTATATTTGATAAATTGTGCAAATCATTAGTATTGTTCTTTGCAATTTTAATATGTATCACACATTATAGGGGTATTTTCTTCTTTTTTACTTATTAATCTTTAACCCCTAACGGTATAGTGTCCATATGTTACTAAAATCTGCAAATTTAAAATTGTGTATTTTCACTTTAATGCACCTTTTAAAAAAAAAAAGGTATTTTTAAAAAAAATATATAATGTATTCCTGTACTTATTCTGTCTGTTCATGCAGCATATATAGTTTTAAGGGTTAAAAACTAAATCAAGTAGTTAATATCACACTGTTGACTAATTAATCTATTTGACCCTCTATATATGCTTACAGAACAGCATTTGTTTCAAGCAGTGAGCAAGTGAGGTAGCCCCTCACGAAACACGTATGTCCTTTGCTGATCAGTAACCATCCGGAATTAGTTCCGTTTGATGCATTTTTTCTGCATGCCCGCTCTTTTGTTTTTAAGCCTGTCTGTACCTGTAAATAAATAAATAAACTTTACTGCATCTTACCTAAACCGCTTTTTTGGATTCACTTACGGATGGTTAGCCGGTTTCCTTTCTGCTTTACCCACACACAGAACCCTACTCTAAAACCCACCCAATCCCCCCTTAATAAAACCTAACACTACCCCCTTGAAGATCACCCTACTTTGAGCCGTCTTCACCCAGCCGGGCACAAGTGGACCTCCAGAGGGGCAGAAGTCTTCATCCGATCCGGCCAGAAGAGGACATCCAGGTTGGCAGAAGTCTTCATCCAGGCGGCATCTTCTATCTTCTTCCATCCGGAGCGTAGCGGGTCCATCTTGAAGACATCCGATGCAGAGCATCCTCTTCCATCCGACGGTGACTGAAGAATGAAGGTTCCTTTAAGTGACGTTATCCAAGATCGTGTCCCTTCAATTCCGATTGGCTGATAGAATCCTATCAGCCAATCAGAATTAAGGTAGGAAAAATCCTATTGGCTGATGCAATCAGCCAATAGAATTGAGCTCGCATTCTATTGGCTTATTGGAACAGCCAATAGAATGCGAACTCAATCCTATCAGCCAATAGGATTTTTCCTACCTTAATTCCGATTGGCTGATAGGATTCTATCAGCCAATTGGAATTGAAGGGAGGCCATCTTGGATGACGTCACTTAAAGGAACCTTCATTCTTCAGTCGCCGTCGGATGGAAGAGGATGCTCCATTTCGGATGTCTTCAAGTTGGACCCGCTCCGCTCCAGATGGAAGAAGATAGAAGATGCCGTCTGGATGAAGACTTCTGCCGGTCTGGATGTCCTCTTCTGGCCAGATCGGATAAAGACTTCTGCCCCTCTGGAGGTCCACTTGTGCCCAGCTGAGTGAAGATGGCTCAAGATAGGGTGATCTTCAAGGGGGTAGTGTTAGGTTTTATTATGGGGGGATTGGGTGGGTTTTAGAGTAGGGTTGGGTGTGTGGGTGGTGGGTTTTAAAGGGACAGTCAAGTATAAATTAAACTTTCATTATTCAGATAGGACTTTTAATTTTAATTGACATTCCAATTTACTTTTATCATCAAATTTGCTTTTTTCTCTTGGTATTCTTAGTTTAAACTAAACATAGGTAGGCTCATATGCTAATTTCTAAGCCTTTGAGGGCTGCCTCTTATCAAATGCTTTTTAAATCTCTTTTCAACACAAAGAGACAGAAAGTACACGTGGGCCATATAGATAACACTGTGTTCAGGCACAGAAAGTTATTTAAAATCTAGCACAATACAATGCTAAATTTAAGACAATAGATAATAAACAGTCACAGTCATGTGATCAGGGGGCTGGAAGAAGGTTCCTAGATACAAGGTAATCACAAAGGTAAAAAGTACATTAATATAACTGTGTTGGTTATGCAAAACTGGGGAATGAGTAATAAAGGGATTATCTATATTTTAAAACAATATTATATTGACTGTCCCTTTAATGTTGGAGGGGGTATTGTCTTTTTTTTACAGGTAAAAGAGCTGATTACTTTGGGGCAATGCCCCGCAAAAGGCCCTTTTAAGGGCTATTTGTAATTTAGTGTAGGGTAGGGAATTTTATTATTTTGGGGGACTTTTTTATTTTATTAGGGGGATTAGAGTAGGTGTAATTAGCTTTAAAAAATTGTAATTATTTTTTTATTTTCTATAATTTAGTGTTTGGGTTTTTTTGTACTTTATTTAATTTGATTGTAGTTAATTGTAGTTTATTTAATGATAGTGTAGTGTTAGGTGTAATTGTAATTTAGGTTAGGATTTACTTTACAGGTAAATTTGTACTTATTTTATCGGTTTAGGGGTTAATATATTTATTACAGTGGCGGCAATGTCCGGTCGGCAGATTAGGGGTTAAAATTTTTATTTAAGTGTTTCCGATGTGGGGGGCGGGGCTCAGTTTAGGGGTTAATAGGTAGTTTATGGGTGTTTGTGTACTTTGTAGCACTTTAGTTAAGAGTTTTATGTCACGGCGTTAGCCCATAAAACTCTTAACTACTGACTTTTAAATGCGGTAGGAGTCTGGACAGGAGAGGGTTTATCGCTCACTTTTTCCAGCAATCATAATACCGGCGTTAGGAAAATCCCATTAAAAAGATAGGATATGCAATTGACGTAAGGGGATTTGCGGTATGCGAAAATCGCGGAAAAAAAGTGAGCGGTACACCTGTACCTGCCAGACTCGTAATTCCAGCGGGTGTTAAAAAGCAGCGTTGGGACCCCTCAACGCTGCTTTTTAAGGGTAACGCAAGACTCGTAATCTAGGCGTATATCTTTATGGTTCTTTTGTTTTTTTCATTGTCTCATTTTCTTTTTGTGTTATGTTATATTATTTTTCTGTATTCATTTTTCAAACATTTCAATATTTTTTCCTTTTTTCGTTGGTTGGAAAAAAGTGGATTTAGATCTTAAATCTGTATGCAAAAAGTTATTGTTATTTATTGATAGGAAAAAAGCTTTGTTCTAAAACCCAATAGCAAAAAAGTCTGTAGTGCTGACACTCAGGTTATATAAAAGATATAAACTTTATTCAGGTAATCCATAGACATACAACTGGACACCAGGATTAAAACAAGGGTGAAGGCAGTGTTTGACCGGATTCGGTCCTCAGACCATAGTCATAAACCTAAAATCCTGCAACATGTGCATACTATTTAAAACAAATAGGCTGCTCTCATTGGAGAAGCTCAACACACCCTAAATTAACCCTTTAGTTACTTGGCTGAACTGTGTGAGTAAATATAAATATGAATATAAGCATACTAATATCTTCTCATCATATCTGTTGATGCTGTAAATAAATGGGTGTAAGTAAAACCATCCAGTAAGACTTAACCCGAAATAGTAGATAAGAGGTATACTAACATTCTCTATGTGATTAATCTCATACATACTGGGCTCACAACTGGACTAATATGTCTCATATGAAGCACAAACATTGTTAAACTGCTTTAAAAGCAAATAGTCACCAAACATACCAATATTGAGGGGATTAATTTAAGGTGTGTTGAGCTTCTCCAATGAGAGCAGCCTATTTGTTTTAAATAGTATGCACATGTTGCAGGATTTTAGGTTTATGACTACGGTCTGAGGACCGAAACTGGTCCAACACTGTCTTCACCCTTGTTTTAATCCTGGTGTCCAGTTGTATGTCTATGGATTACCTGAATGAAGTTTATATCTTTTATATAACCTGAGTGTCAGCACTACGGACTTTTTTGCTATTGGGTTTTGGAACAAACCTTTTTTCCTATTTACGTTGTGGATTACTGGGACTCCACTTCAGCGCACAAAAGTTCCTGCATACCCTAAAGGTAACTGACAAGGGAGCTCCTAACACCGAATACTGAAAGGAGGAGCTTAGGGGCTGATTTGAGTGTATGTGTAGCGAGGAGGATCTGTGTGGATGCCAGGACCGCAAGCCGAAAGCTGCAGCTGATTTCTTCAGGCACAAAAAGGATCACGCACATTTGTGAGTATTCACAGAACTTTGATTTTGATTGTGCGGTTTTGCTTAAATCTTGCCTGTCAGTGGTAATGGAGAGTGCTAGTCAGGATCATTGGCTACAGCTGATTCTAGGCACAATGTTGCTGGGACCGTGCCCAATTGTGATTGTTAACAGGACTAACAGTACTGTTGTTGATGGTGCTATTCATTTGTGCTCTGTCGGTCAGTTTTGGCAAAGTGGGCTAGCGGAAAGGGCTAGCGAAGTGAACAGCACTTTTTTCCTTGGGAGGCATTGATAATAAGCTTTCACTGTATTGCTGCCTGGTCAGTATAGAGTGATTGTTCTTCCCCCAGGTGCTGTTGTCATTTGGTCTCTGCATACACGCATTAATATCATTGGAAAACCTCATTTTCTGCTTTGTACAATCAGTACAGGATACAGTTTGAATATGAACTTGAATTCACATTTATCACAAGCAAAACGTGTTTAATAAGGGATAAATAAAATAACCCAAACGCTTTTTCCATTGCTTTATGTGAACCTTGGATTTCTTTCATTCTGTAAAATAAGACTGGCATTTATACATATATCCTCCACACACTCACATATCACAAGTTGTGCAAGTTAAAATAAGCCCCCAACATAGCTCCTTTGCTATCTACTACCAGCCCACAGCTCTTTGTTACAATCTTTTGTGCGGACTCCAATATAGATTTCTGTTCTTAATATTACAAGTTCTTTCCCTGAACCGGAGTGTAATGGAGAGTATGTGGTAATTGGACACTATATATATCTACCTACTGTTTTCAGCTACCTGGCTACCGTGTGCTAGAACAAGGTTTTGTAACATGGACAATATGGCAGCAAATGACTCTTTTTATTCACTGAAAGAAACTGATGATGATGATGATTTTGACACCTTAGAACTGGCTGATGTTTTTGAACAAGACATACCAAACGCCAAATTGGGCAACCTATTTTGGGACATGGAAAATTTAAAGATCAAGGATCAGAAACTTAGATGGGACAAGTGGATCCTTACTAAATACCTAAATTTGAAAATGGTCCCCAGGGGCTTATGCATTAATACATTTCCCACCTATGATGTTAAGGATGTTGCCTATATAGAGAAATGGAATCAGGCACTTACTGTGTGTTCACTTAGGTTAATTGCTTTATTGATTGAGTATAAAGATATGCTTTTGGGAGAGATTAAAGATAAAACCACTCAATTACAAATAGAAATGAATAAATATAAGGAATGTGAGATCTATCCACGGTATGATGACATCCTCAAAGAAACAATGGCGGAGTCGAGGAAACTTATCATTCAGACCAAGCATTCCAAATTCTTAAGGGACCAAAAGGATTACACTAAGGGTACGGTGTACATCTGGCATAGACACCAGAGGAGTAGATCCTGGTCCAGATCGAATGGTGGTTTGAATGATAAGAGCCCCGCTCCAAAGGGTACACATGAACATCGGAAACAAAAGCCACAAACAGAGGTGAAATCTAAAAAAGTAGTCTTCTCTGATTCTGATCTAGATCTGACAGATGAGGACAGGTTTGCCTCAGGATTTGACACTGATGGCTGTTCTAGTTCAGACCAGAAGAGATAGGTCTGCCTTCTAACTCCATTGAAGCAGTCGGGGGCAACATGACACTACCACCGATTAAAAGTATCCTCAAGGATAGTAACAACTCTGGTGCTATACCTAAAAGAGGAAGACGTAGGGGAAGGGGTAGGTCACACTATTACACCAACACCAGGGACAATTTCCAAGGGGAGTCCAGTGGGGTTCCAGATACCCAGGTTTTTAACTGGGCCCCCAAACAACCGAGGGGAGGGGGGGAGAGGCCGGACCCTGCCACCCCCAGGAGTGGACAACACACACAGATACCCGGTGAGGGGCAGCAGGAACACACAGAGGCAGAAATACCAATGATAGATAATTCAGTGATCAACCTATCTTCATATAGCCTCACGGACACAGAGAAGAGAGTCCTCAGGTATGGTTTGGGGTTGGTCCCTCACGAGACTTTGACTTATTCCAAACCATATGGATGTCAATAGGCTCGTGAGGGATCTAACCCTGAGAAAATACTTTCAAGATGATGGTGTTGTTGTTGAGGGTGCTGTTGAGAGTACCACACAGATAGAAACTAATGTTAATTATGATGATCTTAACTTCACTGACATCTGTTCATTAAGTAATTTGGAAGACCTCTCCTATGAGAACAGGGACCAGATTCATGTTGACAAAATATCTTGCAGAATGAAATCTAGGTCCAATTTCTACCCTATACAGGCCAGAGGCAAGAGCCTAGAGGTCTTCCATAAAAGGGTAGTTGAAGATTTAACTGCTCTATCACAACAACATGGCAGGAGTCCGTCTAATTTAACGAGAAAGGAAAGGGAAGCTCTGACTAGTCTGCAGAATAATGATTCCTTCATCATCAGACAATCTGACAAAGGAGGAAGTGTGTGTGTCCTGGATAAGGAAATGTATGTGCGAGAGGCACATAGGCAATTACAAGACCCTGAAGCCTACACTACCCTAGGGAGAGATCCTACCACTCAGTATCGAGTATTACTTAAGGACCTTTTGGATGATGGTTTGGAGATGGGCATTATTGACAGGAAGACTTTTGATTGTCTTCTTGTTGATAATCCAATAATGCCCATCTTCCACCATCTCCCAAAGGTCCACAAAAATCTCTCAGATGTCAGAGGAAGACCTATAGTGGCAGGAATAGGCTCATTGTTAGAGCCCCTATCCAAATGGGTGGACCAATTTTTACAACCACTGGTGCATAATTTGCCCAGTAACTTGAGAGACACTACACATACTCTATCTAAGTTGGAAAAAATAGTGTGGAAACAGGAATATAGTTGGATGACCATTGACGTGGTCTCCCTATATTCCTCAATACCCCACGAATTTGGTATTGAGGCCATCAAATTCTTCCTAGATAGATGTACTGGGTACTCAGATGAGCATAAGGATTATGTTCTTAAAGTAATAGACTTTTTTCTCAAACATAATCTTTTCAAATTCTCTGATGTGTGCTATCTCCAGAGGCGTGGAACCGCGATGGGGGCTAAGCTTGCCCCCTCCTACGCAAACCTCTTTATGGGGTGGTGGGAGCGGTTCCACGTCTATGGAGATAGCAACATCTTTTCCTCTAATTTGGTCAGGTATATGAGATTCATAGATGACCTGCTGATAGTTTGGTCAGGAGGGTTATCTGAATCACAGGATTTTGTTGACTACCTGAATGGCAATCAGGTGGGTTTACAATTTACATTTGAATGGCACAAGACCACCATTCATTATCTTGATGTTACCCTTATCTCAGACCCCCTGGAGGGTAAGATTAATTATACTCTGTACAGGAAGCCTATATCTGGCAATTCTCTACTACATGCCCAGAGTAATCACCCTGGGCATGTATTCAAGGGAATTGTCAAGGGACAGTTTCTACGAGTGAGACAAAACTGTACCCTTGTTGAGGATTTCCAAAGGGAGAGCTAGCTATTAACAGATCGTCTATTGGCCAGAGATTACCCTAGGAGAGTGATCAATAAAGCAAAGAAAGAAGTACGGCCAATAGAGAGAGCTCAATTGCTGGTCCCTAAGAGAGAAAAAGTAATAAATGCATCAGGTGAACCCAAGAACAAACAGAAGCCTTTATTTATTACATCATATTCCAACCAGTACTATAAGGTTTGTGACATAATTAGGAGAAATCTTCCTATTCTAAGGGGGGACTCCAAGTTACTTAGTTCCATTATGGATGGATGTCAATTCATCTATAAACGTAATTTGACATTGGGAAATATTCTATCTCACAGCCTGCTAAAAACTAACCAGCCACAGAGCTCTTGGTTGCACTTTAGGGGTACCTTTAGGTGCGGCAAAAGAGGCTGTAAATCATGTGACCATGTTCACATTTCCACTACCTTTGTCTCTGCTACCTCGTCTGAGGTGTTTGAGACTAGGGGATGTGTGAAATGTTCGAGCAAATTTTTAGTTTATCTAGTGGAGTGCACACTGTGTTGCCAGCAATATGTGGGCAGAACAACAAGGGAGGTGGGCACATCTTGCACATATAAGCCATGACAGAGCAGTATCAGCTCTCTCTAGACACTTCCTGGAAACACATGGATAAATTCCAGATATTATCGAGACAAGAGATATACTGGATCCATAAACTTGGTAGCCTGCTACCTGTGGGATTCAACTCTGAGTTTGATATTATTAACTATTGGCACCGCTAGAATAGCATGAGGCCATCTCTGTAGTTAAGGGTTCTAACGTCCATTATACCACCGACCCTAATATTTAATATACTATTGATTCACATTTTATAACTAGGTCATCTGATATTATCTAATGTTATTGGGGTTATGTGGGCTTTTGTGGCAATACTGAGAAGGTTATATACTTATGTGTCAATGCTAGACACTCTTTTGCCACATATTGATATGAAAAGCTATAACTAACTTGGTTAATATTATATTATGCTGAATATTGCAATGATTTCTCTGTGAAAAAGGGGGGGAGGACTCTGTATTGGCAACTGTATTGTTTGAATATGTAAACTTATACATCCTCTCATGTGGGACTATGCTATCATGTTATTTTGTTAAAACAGGATGTTTCCATGTTATGCACACTAATTCATTTATTTTATTAATCAATGTATAATATTCTGTGCAGTGTTGGCTGTGGACTATCAGTCTGCTTTCAGCAAAATTGCCTTGGAATCATATTTTATTTGTTTTGCTTTATTACAATTCTTGCTTTATAACATTTTTTAACATTTTTTTACATCTATTGTATGTATGTTTATTTATATTTTGTTTTTTGCTATACAGTATGTACTATCTCTTCCCTTTCACTGTTTAAGCTATATTCAGTTTAAGTCTTTAAAAATTAAAACATTTGGAAATTTGAAAATTTTAATTTTGGATTTTAAATTATATCTAGCCATAATTATTCCCCATAATATGTATATATATACTCTATTAACATATTTGCTGCATACTGCCGTATGCATTTACAAGTATCCCTTCAATATTGGTATGTTTGGTGACTATTTGCTTTTAAAGCAGCTTAACAATGTTTGTGCTCCATATGAGACATATTAGTCCAGTTGTGAGCCCAGTATGTATGAGATTAATCACATAGAGAATGTTAGCATACCTCTTATCTACTATTTTGGGTTAAGTCTTACTGGATGGTTTTACTTACACCCATTTATTTACAGCATCAATAGATATGAGAAGATATTAGTATGCTTATATTCATATTTATATTTACTCACACAGTTCAGCCAAGTAACTAAAGGGTTCATTTAGGGTGTGTTGAGCTTTAAAGTTATAGTGGTGTGTAAACTTAGCAAACAAAATGCATTGTTTGCAAAGAAGGCAGAAGCAGCTGAGGTTTCTAAGTATGAGTCTAACCCTGAGTGGGCAAATTGTGATTTATGGAGACCTATTGCTGATGAACTGATTAAATATGCTGCACGTATTTCCCCAGAATTAGACAGTAGAACTTTACATTTAGATCTTAATGTGTATAATAAAACTGAATGGAAAATTGCATGTTCTATAGGATGGAAAATCATGCATACAGTTAAGAAAGAAGTACAGGAAAGTGTTAAATTGCGAAAGGAACTGTCATTTGTACAGGATAAACTGGAATGTTTGAAATTTATGGAAGGTAGCACAAAACTGATGGAAACGTGTAATGTGAATGTTAGTATTGAGAATGAGACCAAACTGTATAGAGCATGTCCTATTATCCCCCAGGAAAGGAAAAGGAAACTACATAATGTTCAGACAAGTCAGACTGGTGTTCAAGAAAGTGCATGTGGCGAAGTGAATGAAGTAGTTAGGGGATACACTCAAGCAGAATAAAATTAACTTTCTAAACAATTTAAGCAGAAAATGGGTCAATCTTTGTCTGAGTGGTTGCTGAGATTATGGGATGAGGGTGCTGATGGTGTGTTTTTAAATGCCACAGAAGCTGTGAGAATAGGTCATTTAACTACACATCCCCAAGTTAGGCAGGTTTTGAGGAAAGTGAGAGACATCATAGGAAATGTTTCACTGTTAGAAATGATTAGAAATGCAGTGTTAAAAGTGTTCCCTTCATGTGAAGACATAGAACCCACAACCCCCTGGGTTACAATGGATGATGCAATTAATCAGGTATGAATTATGGGGTGCACAGCTGGGTTGAGTTTGAGTAACTGGGAGGGACCTGATATGGAGGATTTTATTACAAGACCAGAGACTCCTATTTTTGCATTAGTCTTTCTTTACTACTCAATGCAGCCTTTTAAAGTACAATAACATTAAGATAAATAACATAAAACATAATAAGAAGCTAACAGAAGCTTTTTATAATGAGAGAAAAAACAGCCAATCAGCACAGAGAACAGGTTATAAATAAAGTACACAGTAAACACTCTTCCTCTTTCTTTTGCTGCTCAAAACAGATAAGTTGTGTTTATATACATGTTCATTGACCTTGTATATTTTGCTTATTTACATACATACTTATTTTTAAAATTTTGTAGCCTTAAATAAAGTGACATTGTAAAACCCTTTTTCTGAACGTTTTACCTACCATTTACTATCTCTTCACAATGTCGTTTTTCATTTCATTTTTTCTATGTCTCTCTCTACAAATAGGCTAATTTGGCATTGCGCTTTTCTAGTCACATAGTCCGGTTTTTATTTTACCTATCCCCTTGTGTTTGTGTGACTTTTGTCTCCTCTCCCTTCCTGCTCCTGTCTCGGCAGCTCCGACGCCATTTTGTGGGCCGTTCCTCTCCTTCCCGCCCGCCCATCCATGCTGACGTGTTATTTACCTCAGTCAGCCTGACACAGCTGCCTTGGTGGTCGAGTTGTAACATTGTTTAGCCGTTACACTCGACATTTTCTGCACTCAACAATAAATTCCCCCTTTTACAGGCTTGTATTGCCATCTACTGGCTTTCATTATATACATCTTTACCAACTTTTATTTACTTCAGGGAATTGCTCAATTTTGAAATAACTTTTTACCTCATAATAATTTAAGTTTAAGCCAATATTGTTACTGATCATAATACTTTTTTCTGAAAAAATATTTATACTGAAAAAATATTTATATTCTATTCATCTATAATAATTTATATATATTTTATTAAGGGAGCTAATTTAATTATTTTTTTACTTACTTTTATTTTGGTTCAGACATATTTAATCCCAAAAAATATAATGTCTGAATTGCAAGCAGACTCACCTCCCTTAACATTACAAACTGTACAAAAGATGATAGACTCTTCCATGAATAGTTTGTTTGATAAAATGTCCTCATTGATGGGAGGAAAACAGAAAAAGATTTCTTTAAAAAGAAAAAACCCATCAATTGCCTATAAAGCAAGCAAAAAACTTATTGAAAAATCTCGACAGCTTTTAGCTGACCCTATTGTTCCTCACAGCAAAGGAAGGAAAACCGCTGTTAATAGAACCCTGCACCCCGAGGGTAACCAAACGGGGGATACTTACATATGCAAAAAATTAAAATATAATAATAAAGAAGTTTCAGATAATCCATCTTCAGAATCAGAAAATTCAGATGGTGATGAATACACAGATATAAATTCTGATAATTTTAATGATTCGGATAACTCCGACGGCCCCCCAGCGGCCAAGAAACAGAAAAAGAAACTTAAAAAATTTTATGATGTTAGTGAGGACGAGGAAGATTTTGTTGATTGCCTGGGTAACCCCAGATTCAAACCAGATGAATTACACCATCCCCGGTCAGCCGAGTGGTGTCCCCCTATAGACTTAGCCAAATTTATTGATTATCAATTACGTAAGCCCCTGAAGAAACAAACCCGTAACAAGATGAAGGCCGAATGCCCTCGCCCCCTCTTACCTAAAAATGCATCTATCACCCCAGAAGTTGACCCCAAGATTTTAAAATTTATCGGCTCCCCTGGATATAAATTGAAAAAAGGGGTGGACAGATCCTGGAAAATTTGCCAGGACAAACTTCTGGACTCTGTTGGCCCTCTGACTAAATTATTTGAACTGTCCGAACAAGGAATAGCTGAGAATTGTCCTTTGGATCCTTTCGTAGTCAGGGAATGGGTCCAAAGACTGCTTTGCTTTATCGGAAATACCAATTGTGCCATGTCTGGGGAAAGACGTCGGAATATCCTAAGAAAAATAGACCCCAAAATTTCGGATTTTTCCTCAAGCAATATTGCTTCCGACAAAAATGGTCTTTTATTCGGTGATTTATACCTTAAAGATCTTAACCAATACGTAAACACTTTTTCCAATTTGAATAAAGTAAAAACATCAGTGAAGAAAATTTTCTACCCCCAAAATTTCTCCGACAGGGCCGGGAGAGGCAGAGGCCGCTTTCCCGGCCGTCAATCCTATTTATCAAGGTCTCACTACTTTCCCCATCAAAACCAATTCCACCAACAATACCAGTCTCAATACCAAAGAGGTTACTCAGAGCCATCTACCTCCTCTTTTTTCCCGTCAAGAGGTCGCCCTTGGACCCAGAGAGGTTTCAGGACCAGAGCCAGAGCTAGACAAGCTCCTGGTAAGTTCTTTATCTCCTCCTCTTCCTTTTTTCCCAGAAAAAATTGGTGGCAGACTCGCCCTGTTTGCCCAAAATTGGGCTTCAATTACTTCAGATCCTTGGGTCTTACAAACAGTTTCAGGCATTCTTATAGAATTTATATCTCCCCCAATCCAAGGCTCTCTTCCTCATCCCATTCACTTTTCTCGAGAAGACGCTCTTTTGGTCAAAATGGAAATCTCAACCCTTTTTTCCAAAAAAGCGATTCTTCCAGTTTTCCAACCCCAAGACTTTTACCTGAGCAATTTGTTTCTAGTAAAAAAGAAAAACAATCAGTTCAGGCCAGTCATAAATCTGAAGACTCTAAATACTTACGTTGTATACCACCATTTCAAAATGGAAGGAATACACTTACTAAGAGAGTGTTTAAGAGAAAACGACTGGTTGGTTCGCCTGGACCTCACAGACGCCTACCTAACTGTTCCAATTGCTCAAGAACATTGGAAATATCTGACATTCCGCTGGGAAGACCAATTTTGGAACTTTACTTGTCTTCCTTTCGGCCTGTCCTCCGCCCCTTGGATTTTCACCAAGTTACTCAAACCTGTAGTGGCCTGGTTGAGACTCCGAGGTATTCGTCTAATAATTTACTTAGACGACATTTTATTGATGGACCAAGACTTTCATTCCCTTCAGAATCATTTAATCTCTACAATTTCCTTACTAGAATCCTTAGGCTTCATAGTGAACAAACAGAAGTCGGTTCTTTACCCTACAAAATCCTTAATTTTCTTAGGATTTCAGATCGACACTATACTTTCCTCTCTCAGTCTTCCATTAGACAAAGTGAAGAACATCAAAAAAGAAATTTCAAGAACCCTATCAAAAGATTCAGTCCCCATCAGAACTATAGCCAGAATAGTAGGTTTACTATCATCCTCTATTCAGGCTGTTTTTCCTGCCCCCTTACACTACCGAGAACTTCAAAGATTGAAAATTCTTCATTTGAGGAAAGGGTTTTCCTATTCTCATTCGATTCCTTTGTCTACAGAAGCCAAAGAAGAACTTTCTTGGTGGCTTTCTCATTTGGAAGCCTGGAATGGACGAGCCATTTTTGGCAGAACTCCAGATTTTGTAATAGAATCAGACGCCAGTCTTTCAGGCTGGGGTGCGCGTTGTGGTCCTTCCATCACGGGTGGCAAATGGACATTGGAGGAGAAACGTTTCCATATCAATTGTTTGGAATTATTGGCTGGCTCGTTTGCAGTCAAAAGTTTTGCCAAATTTTCTTCTCCAGTTTCTATTCTCCTACGGATGGACAATATTTCAGCGGTGCAGTATCTCAATCGTTTGGGAGGCACCAAATCGAGAGATTTGTCCAACATAACCAAAGAGTTCATTCATCTTTGTTTAGACAGGAATATTTCCATCAGAGCGGAATATATTCCAGGACAATCGAACACAGCTGCAGACTGGGGATCTCGTTATTTAACAGATTCCAGCGATTGGAGATTAGACAGGAAAGTTTTTCTATCCCTTCAATCTCTCAGAGGTCCCTTTTGCTTGGACCTTTTTGCGTCCAGGACCAATTTCCAGATTTCTCCATATTTCAGCTGGCGCCCGGATCCAGAAGCTGCGGCCATAGATGCTTTCCTTCATCCATGGCCTCCCCAGAAAGCTTATGCTTTTCCTCCCTTTTCAATGATCCCGAGGACAATTTCAATGGTTCGCAGGGATCTCCTTTGCCTGACAATAGTGACTCCATTTTGGCCAACCCAATCATGGTACCCCTCCCTTCTGGAGATGACCATCAATCTTCCAATTCTTTTTCCCCCGCTTCCTCACCTGTTAGTCAACCCAGAGGGCAATTATCACAGTCTAATTCTCCAAGGGTCTCTTCTCCTGATAGCTTGGACAATATCAGGGGACCCTGGTCTCTCCGAGGACTTTCGGAGGGAGCTAAGTCCCTCATTCAAGATTCCTGGGCCCCAGGTACCCGCAAATGTTATTTTGCCGCATGGTCAAAGTGGTCTGGCTGGTGCCTGCGCAGGGACTTGGATCCCGTTTCTTCTGATTTAAATGACATTATTAATTACCTTTCACACCTTTTCGAATCAGGTCTGGCTTACAGAACCATTAATGTTCATAGGTCAGCCATTTCGGCTAGACATAATTTAATTAATAACCTCCCTGTCGGCAAACATCCCTTAGTTTGTAGAATTCTTAAAGCCATTAGATTAAAACGTCCTCCTGTTCCCAAACACCAATTTTTCTGGGATGTAGACCTAA
This sequence comes from Bombina bombina, assembly GCF_027579735.1. Classification (NCBI taxonomy): domain Eukaryota; kingdom Metazoa; phylum Chordata; class Amphibia; order Anura; family Bombinatoridae; genus Bombina; species Bombina bombina. The sequence goes on from NC_069499.1 coordinate 1,056,326,521, forward strand.
TTTTCTCCCTTTTCAAATCTTTGCCTGAAAATAATTCATTATCTCTCAAACAACTTTCTGCTAAACTTGCTACTCTTCTTTGTCTAATTTCTTTCAGAAGGGTATCCGATGTGAAAGCTTTAGATTGGAATTCTAAACGTTTCTCTCCTGAAGGAGTTACTTTCTATCTTTCTCGAAGAACTAAAACTCTGTCTACATCTATTTTCTACCCTTATCTTCCTTCTGAACCTTCTCTATGTGTGGTTGAATGCCTAAAATCATATGAATCTAGAACATTATCTTTTAGGAAACCTGACCTTAGCCAACTTTTAATCTCTTTTGTTCCTCCTCACGCTCCCATCACTTCTACTTCTATTGCCAGGTGGGTTAAATGGGTCATGAAAGAGGCCGGTATTAACATTTCTTTTACTGCTCATTCTGTCAGAGGCTCTGCGGCTTCAAAAGCCTTTTTAAAAGCGGCTCCTCTTCAACAAATTTTACTTGCAGCAGACTGGTCTTCTGATTCTATTTTTAAACAATTTTATTTCAGACCCATTCAACATGCCTCTCTTAATTTATTTTCTTAATTTATTTTCTTAATATGCTTTAAACTTGCAAAAATAGGAGTCTCTGGTCTTGTAATAAAATTCCGATTATCCTAATATCTTGAAGGTATAATCTAGATTTTATTAAAGACACAGAGACGAGTATTTTCCCTCCTCAGAAATAATTATGTTTTTTCTCCCACCCTATTTTATTACGATATGTTATTAATATTTTTTGTCTTTAACAGTATCCATGTAATTTCAATCCATGTTCACCGTATGGATCATTCCCTACAACTCGGAAGTGTCATCCTTCAACAACTGAATTCTGGACATCCTTTTGGTCTTCGATCAAGTTCTACTGTTCATGGAACTCATTTCATCAATTCTACAGGAAAATGACTTTTGTTATACTTTGTTGTTTTGGACTTTTTGGTTTCTTCATGATGCTTAATATTCTTTTCTTTTTGAGCATCGACTAGAAAGAGGAAGAGTGTTTACTGTGTACTTTATTTATAACCTGTTCTCTGTGCTGATTGGCTGTTTCATTATAAAAAGCTTCTGTTAGCTTCTTATTATGTTTTATGTTATTTATCTTAATGTTATTGTACTTTAAAAGGCTGCATTGAGTAGTAAAGAAAGACTAATGCAAAAATACTCGTCTCTGTGTCTTTAATAAAATCTAGATTATACCTTCAAGATATTAGGATAATCGGAATTTCACTGCATGCATGCGATCTTGCTTCTTAAGAACAACACCACTGGCAATGAATGCATCAATGCTACGTATTCTTAGTGGTATGGGTAACACAGGAAACATTCACCAACTGACCTCATTGCTAACTGAAATAGAAGATTTAAAAAAGGTTATCCCACCTGAGAAACTGACAGACCAATTGGGGGAGCAGGTGAAAAGGGAATGCACAACAAATAGTAATTCACAGATATCTAGAAGGCAATTGTGGCTTAATTTGCTGAGAATGGGTGTGCCTAGGGAAGAAATTGATGGTATTCCCACAGCAGAGTTAATGAAAACATGGAAATCAGTTATAAAAAAGAATCCACAAGTACGCAATACAGATAGTGACTATTTACATTTGTATTCTCTGACTGAGCCCCTTCAACTCCAAACCAGACCTAACAGACAAACCAAGCCCTATTATCCAAAACATGAATTGCCCCCATATGAAGAAAGCAATTGGTGGAGGACTTTGCCATCACAACAAAATGAGGGATTTTTGGAAGTACGCAAAGCAAAACAAGCTGCCAGAGAGCGACAGAGACATGTAGTTAAGGGATGTGGGAAGTACTGGGGACAGAAACACAATAGGGTATTAGCAACAGTAGACAAAGTGCAAAAAATGCATGTGACAATACCAAAGGACATACCCATAGGGCCTACCATGAGAGAAAGTCTGAGGGGGAGGAGGACAAGGGCAGTTCCTGTTATAGTAGCCCTTCCACTAATGCAGGCCCCAATTATAATAAAGAACAGATTTTGGGAAGTTATAATTGTGGTAGAGACAATACAACCAGAGATGGCTAGGGGTGTTCATCTTCATGTTCCCCAGATAAATATGTCCTAAGGGAACCTGCAACATGGACCCCAGTGGTTGCTCCCTCTCCCTACACGCCGGTTTTCCAGATGCAAAACTGACTGCTTGGGGGACAGGAAAAGGCAGAAATTGGACCCACTGAAAGTGCTATTAAAACGCTAGTCTGTCCTGTAACTGAGTCAGATGGCTTTGAGCATATGCCACTTAACTACCGGGAGATGGATGAAGTAGCACCTCATTTGAGCGCTACACTCCCGGATATAGCCAAACAGGCAGACACGTTGCAAGTGGTGATCGACCTAGCGAATGGGCTCCTTTCAATTCTCTTTGCACCAGAAAACAAACAACAGACCACCTTTGCCTGGGCGAAAAGACTGTATACCATTCAGGCAGTGAACCATGGATCAGTGACTAGGAAGGAAAGCAAAGAAATCCCTAATACTTTCATATTGAATAGTGTCATCACAAGCACAGGTGCTAAGGATGAAGAGGAAGAGACATTTTCTGCACAGAAGCTAAAAGTGGGGTGGGCCAAAGACAGGCAAATGTTCCAGAGAACTGCCACAGCAATGGATACAGTATTGGCAAGTCCTACACATGGGACACCCCTATCAGTAATAGATAGACAGCAGATACCAAGAAAATGTTTTAATGTGAAATACATTCAGGAAAGACTGATGACCACGAATTATGATACTGACTCTATTCTGGCGAACCATGTGAATAAATATTTGGAAGCAAACTTAACAGATGCAGAACCTATCAAAAAGAAAAAAGACATAGCCAGAGTACATAAAAATTCTGCACTAAATCTAGCAGCACAGACCTGTGACAATACAGGTTGCAGAGAAGATAAAGATCCTTATCAGTGTGAAAAAGCAAGAAACTTTTCTGACACTATGAAGACAACTGATAAAGAGCAAACAGTACATTCCGCCTGCAGTTAAATGGAAAGGTTTCAAGTGACCAAAGAAACCCAAGAAGAGAGTAACAAACAAAAAACTGAGTATAGGCAGCACAGAGACCTTACACCAGGAGGTAGAGTGATGCACAGCTACACTGCTGTGGAGACTTGCAAGGAAGCCAGCCAGAAGCCTTCTATGTGTTTGCTGCAAGACTACATGAAAGAGTCAAGACCTGAGGCTTCCGTGGCAAAAAACTCCATTGTCACTGGGTCAACCAGCCAACAGTGGATACAAGACTATCATACCAAAGACTCTGGGTTAATAGACAGATGCAACGAGTTTCTAATAGCAACATTTTTGGGGGTTTAATAAATGCCTGTTAGGACAGAATCCCCCAAATGAGATAAAACCTAACCCCTTGACTGTGACTGTATTGTGGTGGTTTACAGATTTATTATTAGTCAACTACAACATTGAAAAATAGTTTGACAGAAAAAATAAGACCGCACAAAGTAGTGGTGTGTCCGAAAAAGAATGAGGTGCGCCTATTTTATGCTACTCCTTGTAAAATGGATAATTGGATATTAATCTGGTGTAATAATATAAAATTATTATAAAAATTATAGTATGTTATAAAAATATAATAATATAATAATCAAATTTAAAAGAATTAATAATAATAATATTATCCTTACAAATGGTATAAATTGTTCCCTTGCAAATATATACCAAATCAACAGCAAGCATATAATATAAACTAATATATATACTTAAACACAGTCCTTAGTGCAAGTGGTATAAAATCAAATGTCCATAGGTGCCAATGATGTCACAATTCGAGATATATGATCATCCGAAGGGACCCAAGAGGATAGCAGCTCTCTCCACAAAAAGTGACAGTATCCCTTGTCCTAGAATAAAGACAAAGAAGAGGCGCTCTGGTGCAGATAATCCTAAAAAGTATGAGCACAACCACTGTATTACAAACTCAGTACTCACAAGTGTGTTTGCACATGCAGTGCAATAATTGACAAGCCGAAGCTTCAGAGCCGCTCGGCTGACTCACTCAGCAGCAATCACGCTCCTGTAATGTAAAGGAAGAAATGCGCCCTTGGTGCAGATTACCCCGACCAATGTCGGACAAATAACAATGAGCTTATACTCACAAGCGGAGTTGCACAATCAGTGCAATATTGGGCAGACCGAATCTTTAAGAGCCGTTCGGCTGACTCCCTTTAGGTATAACAGCTGTTTCCCGGATTGCTGAATGATTATTCAGGGCTGGCTGCTATTCTTATAAACAAACTGCTCCAGGGAGAGTCAAACACTCTTGCTATTCCAATTGGAGTCCGCGAACATAAAATTTGATGGTTATTATACTCCAGAGCTTTGGGTAGAGAATAATATCTCCAAGCAAGGTAGAACAGGTATAAAACTTGTATTAAAAACTTTAAAAAGTTGCTAAAAGAAAGTTAGCAAAGCAACTTTTTAAAGTTTTTAATAAAAGTTTTATACCTGTTCTACCTTGCTTCGTTTTGAGCCAGGTGTCTTTAGTATACCTTTTTCTTGGATCTGTTTGGATAAGTTGGTCTCTTAGAGATCTAGCTCTGCGGTCTCCAATCCTAGGAGGAGGTGTCCCAACATCTAGTTGTTCGACCATAAGCAGTTTGTCTGAGTTGTTTCTCACAGTACACTTGAATTGCGAAATTGGCAAGGCTCTTTTTAGAGCTGGAGGGTGACAACTCCATGCGTGGAGGAGAGAATTTATGTTGTTCTATTTAGTTAATAGGGTAGTGTGTAAATATCCATCTTTCTTATAGATCCTTAGGTCAAGGAAGTAGACAGTAGTTTTACTGTATGTCATTTTGAATTTGAGTGATGTATGGGCTACATTCAAGTCCTCAAACCAATTAATCAACTGCCTCTGTTCCTTTCCAAAGCAGGAACAGATCATTGATATACCTTTTGAATAGGGTAACATGTTCATCTGCAAATAGAGTGGTGCCCGCCGTCTCAAATTCGGCCATAAAGAAATTGGAATAGGTGGGTGCCACATTCGAACCCATGGCCGTCCAAGCTATTTGCAGAAAATATTCCCTTTCAAAACAAAAATAATTCATCTCAAGGCATAACGTAAGTAACTCTATGATTGTATCAACTGGTGGGCCAACATAGGGGTATTGAGACAGTTGTCTAGTAACTGCCCTTATTCCTTCTGCATGCGGTATGACAGTGTAAAGGCTGGTTATATTTAATGTAACCAGCAATATTTCATCTCCAATCTCAGACACCTGTTTGAGTTTTTTGATCATTGATCCTGAGTCAAGCAGAAATGTATCCATATTTCTCACAAGTGGTTGCAATAGATGGTTGAGAAAAGTGGCAATTGGTTGTAGGAGAGACCCTATAGCGGACATTATTGGTCTTCCTGGTGGTGATTAAATGCTCTTATGTATTTTTGGCAGCGTATATATGACTGGTATCCTTGGATACTCTATAGTCATATAGGCTTTGGCATCTTTATCCAGGTAATCCATGTCATGTAAATTTTGAAGCATGGTGTCTATTTTATTTTTAAAGATCCTAGTAGGATCACCCGTAAGCTTCCTGTATGTATCAATATCCTCCAACGGTCACATTATTTCTCTGCAATATTCTGTACAATCTTGAATAACGATTGCTCCCCTTTGTCGGCCTACCTCAATATGATCGATGGATCCTCCCGAAGATTCTTTAGAGCAGTTCTTTCACCATGTGTGAAGTTATGCCTGTACTAGCCTCTTTTTTCATGGATCCTGGTGGAATCCTGTAAGAGGAGTCTGGAGAATGTTTTAATTGTGGGGTTGTAGCTGTTAGGGTCAAATGTGCTCTTCTTCTTGAGTGTTCTTTCAGGTTGATCATTGCAATGTTGGAAATGTTCCTTTAACCTGAGGGTCCTGGTAAACTTTGCACATCCACAAAGAGCTCAAACTCATTGTATTTTGTAGCTGGTATAAACAATAATCCCTTGTTCAGGACCCTTAGTTCATTTGGGGAGAGCACACGTTGACTGAGGTTCACTACTAAGTTCTCATTGAGCGAACCCTTCTCTGCACTCTGGGTGGTCTTTTTGAAATCCCCCCCCCCCACCTGGTATGGTTCCTCTTCCGTCCCTGTTTTTTGACCTCGTAACCATCCCACTTCTATTTTCAACTTCAGATGTTGTGGTATTTATATTCGGGGCATCTGAATCCGAGCTATTCCCAAACTATCCAATGTCCCCATGGGTTTGCATCTGTTGTATCACTGCCTCCATCGTCTGTTGTTACGATATTGTGTTCTCTCCGCTGGGCTCAATTGCCATCGATATACACTCTTATTCTTTTAATCATTTGTTACATCATCTAATTTCTGATTTTTAAAGGCAATCAATTCGCCCTCATATTTGTCAATATCTTCTTTTAATTTCCCAATCCAGTTCTTTTCTGATTCCGATTCCAATTTTTGTAGATTGGTTTCTTCATATTTGGTAATCTCCACTTTGTTAATTTCCAATAATCTGGAGACTTCTTCCACAACAAGTAGAACCAAATCCAAACTACATTTTTTAATATGTTGCACCATTTAAGGCAAAACTCTGGATTGTTTCTGCCTATGGTGGGAACATTCCTGATCCTAAACCCCCTTGGGATGTATTTTTGTTATCGTATTCCGATAAATAGGATCCATGCAGAGTGAAATCAATATTCTTTCTTTTTAATTAAGCCAATTTTTCATAGATTTGAGAAGTTTGCTCAGTAATAATCCTTGGCGGAATTGCAGCAAATCTAATATGTGATGCGTCCTCTTCTATAAAGAAGAATTCTTCAGCACCTTTTATTATATCTTCTAGTTCAGATGTGTCATCTCCTTCTGCCATAATTGCAGTGTGTGTATACCGCATGCAGAAGGAATAAGGGCAGTTACTAGACAACTGTCTCGACACCCATATGCCTTGAGATGAATTATTTTTGTTTTGAAAGGGAATATTTTCTGCAAATAGCTGGGATGGTCATGGGTTTGAACGTGGCACCCACCTATGCCAATCTCTTTATGGACAAATTTGAGACGCAGGCACCACTCTAATTGAAGATGAACATGTTACCCTATTCAACAGGTATATCAATGATCTGTTCCTGCTTTGGAAAGGAACAGAGGCAGAGTTGATTCATTCGTTTGAGGACTTGAATGTAGCCCATACATCACTTAAATTCAAAATGACATACAGTAAAACTACTGTTCACTTCCTTGACCTAAGGATCTATAAGAAAGATGGATATTTACACACTACCCTTTTTACTAAAGAGACTGACAGAAATTCTCTCCTCAACGCATGGAGTTGTCACCCTCCATCTCTAAAAAGAGCCTTGCTGATTTCACAATTCAAGCGTACTGTGAGAAACAACTCAGACAAATCGCTTATGGTCGAACAACTAAATGAAATGGAAAAGAAATTCCTCCAAAGGGGATACAAACATAAGCAATTAAAAGAGCTTAAGCTAGATATGCTCAAAACCAACCAACAAGCCTTTCTCCAACCCAAGAGTAAGGAAATCCATGAGGATAGATTAACCTTCACTACTACATTTGATATAGTTAAACACATCATAGCTGATAGTCTAAGGAAGAATTGGTCATTGTTAGATACCGACAGGGAGCTCTCATTGTATGGGACACCTTCTCCTAGGATTAGATACCACATAGCTAGATCTCTAAAAGACCAACTTAATCAAACAGATCAAAGAAAATGTTATACTAAAGACACCTGGCTCAAAACGAATCCAAGCTGTTATCGCTGTCTAAGCTGTACCACCTGCGGAGGTCTCTCTGGAAAAAATTTCAGGCGCCCATATTTCAACAAGAAATAGGAAATCAAGCACAGGGTCACCTGCACTACACAATTTATAGTATATCTTCTACACTGTGTGTGCGGATTATTTTATGTTGGAAAGACTGTGGACGATCTACCCACCAGGATGGCGAACCATCGATTCACCATTAGAACGGCCCTAGAGAAGGGTACATCAGATCAGCCTATGGCCGGGCACTTTGCACAAGCTAATCAAAAAATTGTCCGACCTCAAATATATAATTATTGACCACATATCTGTGCCACTTAGAGGAGGGGACCCTGCTAAGATGTTGTTGCAACAAGAAGCCAGATGGATATTTGAACTGGGTACCATGGCACCACAAGGGCTAAATGTCCACCTTGATTGGCATTGCTATTTATGAGAGGCCTTGATCCATTGGATTCATTATATATATTTTTTTCTATATATTGTTTCTATTTTTTTAATTTTATTATTTAATTAATTTTTTTGCCTTTTTGCAGTAAAAGTTTTTCTATGTCAATTACTTATATATAGATACGTTTCAATTTATTTAAAAAAATAATTATATTAATTTTTTGTTTTTTCGATTCTTACATATTTACAAGATACATTTTTGGATGATTGTTGAATATTTCATCAATTTTTCTGCAATATTTTTCATTTCCATGAGATTACATCTATATTTGGAGGTACACCTGTAAAGTTAATATCTCACTATTTGTTTTATTACATTATATTTTTTGGATCGAACTCTCTTACATACCCTCTTGTTCTTTCATTTTTGGTATATGCCTTAATTTAATGATAATGTTGTATAGGTATATTTTGTTGGGAATTCTAAAACCCTGGTTGCCATTGGGACGAATATATTTGAGCACAATCTTGCACTATTATCCGTCCATGGCAACCATTGGAGTAGATTTAGGATATCCAGCAGTAGTTTACAGCTGTTTCTCTGCTTAAGGGTGTTGGCTTTACACTATGTGGTGATTGGCTTAGCCTTAACCAATAAAATCACAATTTAGCTTGCATGCTGTTATTTTGATTTTTGCATCTGCGGCAGATCTTCTACATCTGTTGCTACATAGCACAATGTATGCTTACCTGCTATTGTTTCCTTTGCTTTTAACTATTTGATCATTTTGTTTTTAATTTCACCAGGACTGCCAAGTGGCGTACGGTCACCATAGCAATGCATGATGTGGAGATGTACCACGTGGTTGCTGTGATTTCCGGTATGCCACGGACAGCACTGTGGGTGGGGATTTGGTTTGTATTTAAGTTTGGTAGGTAATGTATGTATTTTTGATGCTGGTTTGAAGACAGAATAAAACCCAAAACGTCACCTTAATAAAGAAAAATCTTTTCGTCATTTAAGACCCGGTGAGTGCCTTTCATTTTTGAACAGTATGTATTTATATAATAATGTTAAATATGTTTATGTAAAAAAAATTCACAAAAATAATTCAAGTCATCCTGTGTTCTATTTTGGTATTGTTGTTGGTGGCTGATAATATTGTAATGACATTTACTCTTAGTTGCATCATGAGATTACATGTAAGGTTAAATATTTTAGCTACTCTGCACTTGTTTAGTGCTGCACACAAACTGTATCAAGCCGGTGCACAGGAAAAAAATATTGCACACAAGGAAAAAAATAGAGGGAACATTGTGAGTGACATAATTTTTTAAATGTATATAAACTGTATATATACAGTATATATATATATATATATATATATATATATATATATATATATATATATATATATATATATATATATATATATATATATATATACAGGTATATATTATTATTTTTTTGCTGTGTAACTTGGGCTGCACAGTAGGAGCTATATGTGGTGACATAAAAGTTGGTGGAGCCGGTGACAGCAGTGGGACTTGCCTCCACCCATAGCCTAATGGATATTACTGGGGATAATGGGCATTTATAGGAACACTGACAATCCTCCAACTTTTTAAATACTTTAAGGTATCAGTGCATCCTCGCCTGTACAATGTCTTAAAAAACAGTTTCTGCTCCTAGGTGTCAGAGATAAATCACCTAAAACTTATTTGAGGTGATTGACAGGCCCTGCTCTCACACAATTTGTTTCCCAAAAGCAGGGGCCATTGCACAATTATGCTCTACTGCAGCCTTAAATGTTGCCAAGTGGCCAAGTGTTGTTTGCATGAGAACTTGTCAGGCTGCTGCTTGATAAATGTTCCTGTTAAACATTTCCTGTTAGTATCAGTCCAGGTCCAGGTCATCCTGCCTCCAAATTTTTATGTTTTATGTATTGCCACCAAAGTTGAATTTGTTATGCAGAGCCACCACTGATTTACTATGTTGTGCAGAGCCACCACTTTGGTACGTTTGTCTTGCAGAAATTAACTATTATAGCTATTATAATTATAAAGAAACAGAATAACAGTCAAGCATTTTATGTGATAACAGAAATCTATTTTCTATATCATTAGAACAGAAACAGAAATAGAAACAGTAACTATCTATAGCTGAATACACAACACTAGAACAATCTATTAAGAAGCAGTAGTAGCAGGGTGTATTTCACTGGGGTAGGGGGGTGGGTGGCAAAATGTTTTGTTGCCTGTGTAGCCAAAAATTCTAGCACATGCCCTGTACTCTGCTTTAGCTTTATAACAACTGCAAAACCATGTACTGTATACTAACTAGCCTTGTTCTCTACAGACTGAAGTCCAGATTGACTCCTGCTAATAAAGCAAATTGTGGGTGGAGTTTTGCTATTGATAAACAATTGCCATAAACAGGTTGTTAATTTGCTTTAAAAACATTTAGACTTGGCTGATATGTTGATCTACAGCAACACAACAGAATTGTGTTTACTCTTTCTTTAATGACTTTACAAAAATGTAGGAATTTATGCTGCTAAAATCCTTAAAGGGACAGTATACACCAATTTTCATTTAACTGCATGTAATAGACACTACTATAAAGAATAATATGCACAGATACTGATATAAAAATCCAGTATAAAACCGTTTAAAAACTTTCTTAGAAGCTCCAAGTTTAGCTCTGTTAGAAGGATTAGCTAGAACACCCAATGAAACTGGGAAATATTCAGACACTCCCCCTTCCTCTGCTTATGAAAAGACTCTTTACACAAACAGGAGCAAACTGGACTATGTATACGTCGGTAAGCTACTAAAACTTTGGGGCTTGGTTCGGAGTCTGAAAATCAGCGCAATGTTATTAAAAGTTAGCAAAACTATAAAAAAAAAGGCTGTATAGGCTATATATATGGACCATCTACAAAACTTGAAAAATCGAGTGTATAATGTCTTTTAATGGTTTTTATGTGTATTAGAACAGGGTATGATGTTAAGTACCAGCTAAAATAACATGGTACATCTGATTAATGTAAAGGTAACATACAAGTTGTAATTGGTTCAAAATTAAACAAAAAATATGGTATCTCACCAGAGTTAGCAAACTGAGGAAATGCATTTGAATCTAACCCTAGGAAAGATTATGAATTTTAAAGCTGCTAATAATTTTCATATGCTGTAATTAATAAAATATATAGCATTTTGTGCAGAAAAGTAATTTTAATAGTTTCAGTGGGACTCAGCAATGCAGTGGTGGAAGTACTCATTTTGTCTCCAACATTTATATATGTGTCAGTAAATGCATTCATTTCTCAGTTTTAAGATTATAACATCGAAAATAGTGTATATACTGAAATCCATGCAGTATAATGCATAAAGAATGTTTAAAAGCTTAACTTAATACATTATAGTGACACCTGTTTCCCCTGTGATTCTGTGACTTCTAAATAAGAAAAGTGTCTTTCCCATATATTTTTAGTACAGACTTTTTTTCTGTGTGGGTCACTCACTAAAATATGACTTACGATAGGGTTTAAATTTAAGCAGCAAAATAAGTTCAAAATCATCTTAGAAAAGGGGTGTGAAAAAAACTTAGCACTAAAGAGGTTAAATTGAGAAATGCTTATCACTTGTGTCCAGCTAGGAAGGGACCCCTCTGAAAAAGTGCCCTAGGCAGTTGCCTATTGCCTAATGAAATATCTGGCTATTTTTCTGTATATTGATACATGTCACTTTCAGTTGAAGAGTTTACGTGTTAGGAATGGTAGAACTTTTTACATTTTATTATTTTATTGTCTACTTTGTTCAACATTTGAGGAATCATGTCTTCTGTTTTGAAGTTTACATGTATGGAAACAAAACCTCAGTCAGATAGAATATTAATAAAATCAATACATTTAATTATGTTTGTTAAAAAATGCTCTGGGTTACTTTAAATGAAGCCCTGAATATTCAGCATTAGGTTATGCTAATTTAACATATTACAAATTTGTGTACTATATAGACTTATTGTTTGACCTTCTCAGAGCAAAGTGGAATGAAAGAAAAACCCTATCTCTGCGGTCCAGGGCTTAAACTAATTTGACATAGTTGTGGGTAATTAAACCTAAGCAAATTAATCCTCTCCATTCTGGAATCAGAACAAGCTTTTACAATAAGGCTAATGGAGCATATGGATGCCACAGATTACAAGCATGGATAACTGGCATGTTTACTTACAAAGTGACAATAAATGAGCCCTTTACACTGAAAGAGAAGATACAAAAGTGTCTGGTGTAGGACATATTTATTGCTTGTTTTGTACAGACTGCATTGTTCTGTAAACAGACCAAGTAAGAAAGAGTTTAAAAATTGATGTTAGTAGCAAACCAGATTTTACATAAATGATAGTATAGACCCAGACAACAGTGCGTTACAAAATTCTAACTGTGTTTTGCGATGTGGGGGTGTAGCGGTTTAGGGGTTAATAGGTTTATTTAGTGGCGGAGATGTGGGAGTCCAAAGGTTTAGGGGTTAATAGGTTTATTTAGTGGCGGCGATGTGGGAGGCCAGAGGTTTAGGGATTAATAAGTTTATTATAGTGTCAGGGAGTGGCGGATCAGGGGTTAATAGCTTTTATTAGTGTCAGAGTTGTCAGGGAGTGGCGAATTAGGGGTTAATAGCTTTTATTAGTGTCAGTGATGTCGGATTAGGGGTTAATAACTTTATTTAGGTGTCGACGATGTCGTGGGTGGCGGATTAGAGGTGTTTAGACTTGGGGTTTATGTTAGGGTGTTAGGTTTAAATGTAACCTTTTTTCCCCATAGACATCAATGGGGTTGAGTTACAGTGATTTTTTCATTCCGCACTTCAGGTGTTAGGTTTTTTTCTAACACTCTTTCCCCATTGATATCTATGGGGGAAAGCGTGCACAAGCACATCAAAGCAGCCCTTGGATTTTGTGTGGTATGGAGCTTAGCGCCACCATATCGTATGCACAAGGAAGCTTTTCAGTAACTCGTAATGGCAGCGCTATGGAGAGTGAAATAACGCAACTTTTTTGGCGTTAGTTTTGCACCCTGTTTAGCGCAAAACTCGTAATCTACCCGTATGTTAGGTATTAAAATGCGAAGTATGACTGGGGTTAAATGAGCACAACCATCTATTTTAAATTCAAAATCTCTCTCCATCCCTACCCCCCACTTGGAGATTAATTCATTGTCTCCTGTTTACATAGCTTTTCCACATAGACAATGTTTGTTACTCATATTTGACAACTGACAAAAGAAACTGTTTTAAACAACAATATAAATCTAAAACAGCTGTTTGCAAACAATTAAAGCGACATAAAACCCCAACATTTTCTTTCATGATTCAGATAGAACATACAATTTAATTTACTTATTGTCAATTTTTTTTACAGGAGCGTGCATGTACCTGCAGCACTCTATAGCAACAGTTTTTCAAGAATGTCATACATTAGAAAGAGCACTAAACAACAGCATTATTTCCTGTCATGTAGTGCTTCAGACATGTGCATGCTACCTAGCTAGATATCTCTTCAACAAGCAAAAACACAAGAACAAAGCACACTTGATGCTAGAAATAAATTGGAAACTTTTTTAAAATTGTATTCTCTATCTGAAACATGAAAGAAAAATTGTGGGTTTCATGTCCCTTTAAATACACTACACCAGGTAAAATGGACCATTGGGAATACATTTAAGGGTACAAAGTCCCCTTAAATATCACTAGACAGTTTGTTTAACTAGTACTGATTATTTAAATGTTAATATAGTTATTTTGCATTTGTATTCCTGTTTTCATTTATTTGTCTTTAATAAAGAATGTTCATGAGCTAAAACAATATATTTTTTGCTTGTGGAAGTGTGTGCTTGCCTACCAATAGCACTATAGGACTTACCCTTTCCTAGCAAGTGAGTAACTGATAATCAAAGTAAAGTCATAATAAGACATTCAACTTTCCAATTTACTTCTATTAGTTAATTTCCTTCCTTCCCTTGCTAGCCTTTGCTGAAAGCTTTATCTAGGTAAGCTCAGGAGCAGGAAAGAACCTAGGTTATAGCTGCTGATTGGTAGCTACATATATATATATATATATATATATATATATATATATATATATATATATATATATATATATATATATATATATACCGATAGTCATTGGCTCACCCAGGCGTTCATTTAGAAACCAGTAGTGCATTGCTGCTCCTTCAACAAATGATATCAAGAAAATGAAACAAATTTGATAATAGAAGTAAATTAGAAAGCTGTTTAAAATTGTATGTTCTAACGAAATAATGAAAAAAAATATTTTGGGTTCCATGTCCCTTCAACTACAGTAGGTTGCTTGTGCTGTTTGTTTCAACATAAAAAAGCTTTTAGTTTTCATGCACAAAACATTTTAACATGCTATGTGATATTTTATAGAAATTATTTTTGCTAATATAGGCCTAGATTTGGAGTTTGGCGTTAGCCGTGAAAACCAGCGTTAGAGGCTCCTAACGCTGGTTTTAGGCTACCTCCAGTATTTGGAGTCACTCAAAAAAGGGTCTAACGCTCACTTTTCAGCCGCGACTTTTCCATACCGCAGATCCCCTTACGTCAATTGCGTATCCTATCTTTTCAATGGGATTTTTCTAACTCCGGTATTTAGAGTCGTGTCTGAAGTGAGCGTTAGAAATCTAACGACAAAACTCCAGCCGCAGGAAAAAAGTCAGTAGTTAAGAGCTTTCTGGGCTAACGCCGGTTTATAAAGCTCTTAACTACTGTACTCTAAAGTACACTAACACCCATAAACTACCTATGTACCCCTAAACCGAGGTCCCCCCACATCGCCGCAACTCGATTACATTTTTTTAACCCCTAATCTGCCGACCGCCAACTACGTTATCCTTATGTACCCCTAATCTGCTGCCCCTAACACCGCCGACCCCTATATTATATTTATTAACCCCTAATCTGCCCCCCACAATGTCGCCGCCAGCTACCTACACTTATTAACCCCTAATCTGCCGACCGCAAAGCGCCGCCACCTAAATTATCCTTATGTACCCCTAATCTGCTGCCCCTAACACCGCCGACCCCTATATTATATTTATTAACCCCTAATCTGCCCCCCTCAACGTCGTCTCCACCTGCCTACACTTATTAACCCCTAATCTGCCGAGCGGACCGCACCGCTATTATTATAAAGTTATTAACCCCTAATCCGCCTCACTAACCCTATAATAAATAGTATTAACCCCTAATCTGCCCTCCCTAACTTCGCTGACACCTAACTTCAATTATTAACCCCTAATCTGCCGACCGGAGCTCACCGCTATTCTAATAAATGTATTAACCCCTAAAGCTAAGTCTAACCCTAACACTAACACCCCCCTAACTTAAATATAATTTTAATCTAACAAAATTAATTAACTCTTATTAAATAAATTATTTCTATTTAAAGCTAAATACTTACCTGTAAAATAAATCCTAATATAGCTACAATATAAATTATAATTACATTGTAGCTATTTTAGGATTAATATTTATTTTACAGGCAACTTTGTAATTATTTTAACCAGGTACAATAGCTATTAAATAGTTAAGAACTATTTAATAGTTACCTAGTTAAAATAATTACAAAATTACCTGTAAAATAAATCCTAACCTAAGTTACAATTAAACCTAACACTATACTATCATTAAATTAATTAAATAAAATACCTACAATTACCTACAATTAAACCTAACACTACACTATCAATACATTAATTAAATACAATATCTACAAATAACTACAATGAAATAAACTAACTAAAGTACAAAAAATAAAAAAGAACTAAGTTACAAAAAATAAAAAAATATTTACAAACATAAGAAAAATATTACAACAATTTTAAACTAATTACACCTACTCTAAGCCCCCTAATAAAATAACACAGCCCCCCAAAATAAAAAATGCCCTACCCTATTCTAAATTACTAAAGTTAAAAGCTCTTTTACCTTACCAGCCCTGAACAGGGCCCTTTGCGGGGCATGCCCCAAGAAGTTCAGCTCTTTTGCCTGTAAAAAAAACATACAATACCCCCCCAACATTACAACCCACCACCCACATACCCCTAATCTAACCCAAACCCCCCTTAAATAAACCTAACACTAAGCCCCTGAAGATCTTCCTACCTTATCTTCACCATACCAGGTTCAGTGATCCGTCCTGAAGAGCTCCTCCGATGTCCTGATCCAAGCCCAAGCGGGGGGCTGAAGATGTCCATGATCCGGTAGAAGTCTTCATCCAAGCGGGGCAGAAGAGGTCTTCCATCCGATTGAAGTCTTCATCCAAGCGGGGCAGAAGAGGTCTTCCATCCGATTGAAGTCTTCATCCAGGCGGCATCTTCTATCGACATCCATCTGGTGCGGAGCGGCAGCATCCTGAAGACCTCCGACGCGGAACATCCATCCTGGCCGACGACTGAACGGCGAATGACGGTTCCTTTAAATGACGTCATGCAAGATGGCGTCCCTCGAATTCCGATTGGCTGATAGGATTCTATCAGCCAATCGGAATTAAGGTAGGAACATTCTGATTGGCTGATGGAATCAGCCAATCAGAATCAAGTTCAATCCGATTGGCTGATCCAATCAGCCAATCAGATTGAGCTTGCATTCTATTGGCTGATCGGAACAGCCAATCAGAATATTCCTACCTTAATTCCGATTGGCTGATAGAATCCTATCAGCCAATCGGAATTCGAGGGACGCCATCTTGGATGACGTAATTTAAAGGAACCGTCATTCGTCGTTCAGTCATCGGCCAGGATGGATGTTCCGCGTCGGAGGTCTTCAGGATGCTGCCGCTCCGCTCCAGATGGATGTCGATAGAAGATGCCGCCTGGATGAAGACTTCAATCGGATGGAAGACCTCTTCTGCCCCGCTTGGATGAAGACTTCAATCGGATGGAAGACCTCTTCTGCCCCGCTTGGATGAAGACTTCTACCGGATCATGGACATCTTCAGCCCCCCGCTTGGGCTTGGATCAGGACATCGGAGGAGCTCTTCATGACGGATCGGTGAACCTGGTATGGTGAAGATAAGGTAGGAAGATCTTCAGGGGCTTAGTGTTAGGTTTATTTAAGGGGGGTTTGGGTTAGATTAGGGGTATGTGGGTGGTGGGTTGTAATGTTGGGGGGGGTATTGTATGTTTTTTTTACAGGCAAAAGAGCTGAACTTCTTGGGGCATGCCCCGCAAAGGGCCCTGTTCAGGGCTAGTAAGGTAAAAGAGCTTTTAACTTTAGTAATTTAGAATAGGGTAGGGCATTTTTTTTATTTTGGGGGCTTTGTTGTTTTATTAGGGGGCTTAGAGTAGGTGTAATTAGTTTAAAATTGTTGTAATATTTTTCTTAAGTTTGTAGATATTTTTTTATTTTTTGTAACTTAGATCTTTTTTATTTTTTGTACTTTAGTTAGTTTATTTCATTGTAGTTATTTGTAGATATTGTATTTAATTAATTTATTGATAGTGTAGTGTTAGGTTTAATTGTAGGTAATTGTAGGTATTTTATTTAATTAATTTAATGATAGTATAGTGTTAGGTTTAATTGTAACTTAGGTTAGGATTTATTTTACAGGTAATGTTGTAATTATTTTAACTAGGTAACTATTAAATAGTTCTTAACTATTTAATAGCTATTGTACATGGTTAAAATAATTACAAAGTTGCCTGTTAAATAAATATTAATCCTAAAATAGCTACAATGTAATTATAATTTATATTGTAGCTATATTAGGATTTATTTTACAGGTAAGTATTTAGCTTTAAATAGGAATAATTTATTTAATAAGAGTTAATTAATTTCGTTAGATTAAAATTATATTTAATTTAGGGGGGTGTTAGTGTTAGGGTTAGACTTAGCTTTAGGGGTTAATACATTTATTAGAATAGCAGTTAGCTCCAGTCGGCAGATTAGGGGTTAATAATTGAAGTTAGGTGTCGGCGATGTTAGGGAGGGCAGATTAGGGGTTAATACTATTTATTATAGGGTTAGTGAGGCGGATTAGGGGTTAATAACTTTATTATAGTAGCGCTCAGGTCCGCTCGGCAGATTAGGGGTTAATAAGTGTAGGCAGGTGGAGGCGACGTTGTGGGGGGCAGGTTAGGGGTTAATAAATATAATATAGGGGTCGGCGATGTTAGGGCAGCAGATTAGGGGTACATAGGGATAATGTAAGTAGCGGCGGTTTATGGAGCGGCAGATTAGGGGTTAATAATAATATGCAGGGGTCAGCGATAGCGGGGGCGGCAGAATAGGGGTTAATAAGTGTAAGGTTAGGGGTGTTTAGACTCGGGGTACATGTTAGAGTGTTAGGTGCAGACGTAGGAAGTGTTTCCGCATAGCAAACAATGGGGCTGCGTTAGGAGCTGAACGCGGCTTTTTTGCAGGTGTTAGGTTTTTTTTCAGCTCAAACAGCCCCATTGTTTTCTATGGGGGAATCGTGCACGAGCACGTTTTTGAGGCTGGCCGCTTGCGTAAGCAACTCTGGTATCGAGAGTTGAAGCTGCGTTAAAAATGCTCTACGCTCCTTTTTTGGAGCCTAACGCAGCCTTTATGTGGACTCTCAATACCAGAGTTATTTTTATGGTGCGGCCAGAAAAAAGCCGGCGTTAGCTACGCGGGTCTTTACCGACAAAACTCTAAATCTAGCCGATAATGTCCCTTTAACCTCTGGAGAAGTAAGTTGACTTTAAGTATTTATCCCAAGGGCCTGTTTAATCTACTAGGAAAAATTTACATCATTTAGTGAAGATCATATTATAAATTACTTGTAATATGTTGCTGTTACTGACACTGAAAATCTCAAAAGTTTCAGTCAAAAGATTTTGTAGAATAAGATAATAGTTAAAACTTTATTTTTCATGATTAAGGTGGATCAAGTAAATTTAAGCCCTTTGCTACTTTGAATTTCATAGAAAAACAAGTTGTTTTTTTGCATTTTCGCTATAACTATGCAGAAATAAAGTTTTTTTTTTATTTCCCTATGAAAACTATATATGTTTTTTTTGCACAAAAATAGTTATTTATTAACAAAATTAAGAAATTATTGTTAAATTACCATTTTCTTTCTAATCTAGCTGTGTGCTTGCAAGAGAGTGTCAGACTTTCTGTTTATAAGAATTGTCTTTCGCTAGATTTGTTTCATAGTTACTCCATTATAGTAGATACCATAGGAAAGGCCTGGATTATAGCTCCTAGTGCTTATGAAAATTTTAATATTTTTATCTAGCTGTATATTAAATGTATCCTCCTCTTAGGCTGCCTGAATTTTTCAAACCATGCAACATGAAGAGCATGGTTTAGTTCTCACTTTCCATTGCAAGCAGAAAATACTAATCAGATTGTAGAATATTTCATAAGCAATTGTATACATTTTCATAACATTAGTAAAATGCATATGTGGTTTATTTCCTTGGGGATGGGTTTAACAGCAGTTTCCGGATAGTCCATAATGCTATTCCTTACTGTTGCTGAAAAAACATAAATGGGTCTAAGAGCAAGCCATAGATAAAATATGACTTTTAGCTTTGTTCTCAATTGTGCTCTCACAAGCACAAACATATTGCATATGATGATATATAAACGTCTACGCGCTCCATTACATATGTGGTGTCGCCCTCAAAAGCCGGCGCCGCCTTTTGTACACAATTTAGGTATCACATATACAGCGTCGCAAATAAATGCGGCACTAATATTTCACCCGTCGGCCGCAATTTTTACTCCCATAAGCTAACATAGAACCGCATCGAAAATCCGTATCACATATTCAGCACAAGGACTTACGTGGCGAAAATGGAGATTTGACTCCATTTTCACCTCGCCACACAAAGGCAGCCGCAGCAAGCCTTGCGCTGAGTATGTGAGCACCGTAACTCCTGTAACTGCCTGAAAATATTAACTAACACCTAACGCATGCACAATATCTATCTACCTGTCAACCGCAATCCCCCACCGCAATAACTAATAAAGTATATTAACCCCTTTATCCGCCATCAAACCCACATCGCAATTAATAATAAAAGTATTAACCCCAAAACCAACAACCCCCCACAACGCAATATGCCTAATTAAACTATTAACCCCTATATCCACCATCAAACCCACATTGCAATTAATAATAAAAGTATTAACACTGAAACCGACAACCCCCCCACAATGCAATATGCCTAATTAAAGTATTAACCCCTATATCCGCCATCAAACCCACATCGCAACTAATAATTAAAGTATTAACCCCTAAATCCGCCAACCCCAACATCGCAAACTACCTAATAAATCTATTAACCCCTTAATCTGCCATTAACCCACAACGCAAAGTCCCTATTAAAACTATTAACCCCTAATCCGCCATTAACCCACATCGCAAAGTCCCTATTAAAACTATTACCCCCAATCTGCCAAAACCCACAACGCAAATAACTAATTCAATTACTAAGCCCCCTAACCTAACACCCCCTAAATTAAAGCCGTATATGTAATCTCACCCCACGTGTCTTTATAGATTTGGTAAATTATCTGGAGTTGGTACAAAACCTTGCAGATATTATCTTAAATATTTTTATAGTCATGACATTTTATTCATATTTATTTATTTGTTTCCTATGTAAAAAGTTGTGTGGACACGATAGAAATTCTGTGTTCTCAGCCTTGTTGAACTCTTGTTGAAGATATGCAAGTCTGGTGTTTGGAGGTCATAGGCATTTTTATGTAACTCTGTGCTTTATATAGCACCTCAAGGTTTTCAGAGTGACCAGAGAAGCATATAGGGAAATCACACCACTAATTCCTAAGGTATGAAATGGCATGGTACTATCTGAAAACATTACATTTTCGGGGGGAAAAACCTTAACAATAAACCTATAGGAGCTGGGATTTTGGGTACATTGCACATGTGTATGTAGTTTCTTATGTGTATGCATTGTACTATTAAATGCTATATTATGTATTTAAAGTCTTTTTTTTTTTTTTTTAAATGTGTTTTTTAGTGTTTTTCATTGCAAAGCTGAAAAGTCGAACATTGGTAAAACAAAAAGCCATGGCTGCTGTCTTCTATGAGATAGTATTAACCTGCACCTGAAATCTTCTACCTAAAAAGAACATGCAAAGAGTTAAAATCATGTTATTTAAAATTATAAAATGACTTTATATACTGATACATATTATTGTATTTAACAGTATAACACATATACATAACACAGTGTATAAACATGATATGATATGACATTTTTGATGTTCTAGGTTCACTATTGCACTGTAACAAAAAATATTGAATTTTGGTTAACATGTGTAAATTATGATGCCATTCAATACGGCAATATATACTCAATATATATATATAAAAACTGTGAACTATTGCACATGTTCAGTAGTAACGAGTACCTCAAAAAATGTGTATATAAAAAGACTGTGCACATTTTAATAATATAAGTAAATTTGAATTTCTCTTAGAATTGTATGCTCCATTTGAATCATGAAAATCTAATTTTGACTTTAGTGTCCTGTCCCATTAAAGGTCACTCAAAAATAAGTTAAGCAAAACATGCCCATGAACTGACCCCTGAGGCATATCACTCATGAACCCTCTTTTGAATATCCTCTGTTAGTTAAAAAATAACTACTGTCTATGCTTAGGAAATTAAATTTTAATAATAATAATAATAATATTTTCTATATTTCTAATTTTTAGAATCACTACATTTTCTATTTATGTTTATGATAATATTCTTTCTTTTTTAGTTAAGCTCAGTAGGTACTCCACAATAGGGTAGTGGTAATGATTAAGTTTTAGGAATGAAAAACACAGGGTTCAATTATATTTATATCCCATACTAAAGATATAAAATATAGGTTGGATATTTACTGTTATAAAAAACAGCTCAAGAATTGACTCTGTTTAGTGACACACTCTATGAACTGTGTATAAAGAATTTTTATATAAATTATGTATTAAATTCATAGTTTAAGTGATGTCATTGAATTGATTCCATGGGGCTGATTTAACAAGCTGTCAATCAGCCCCAATGCAGCTGTTTTTGCGTAAGCCTTCAGGCTGGCTAGAAACAGGAGTTAAGAAGCAGCGGTCTTAAGACCGCTTATCCTTAACCCGTACGCCTCCTCTGAGGCTGCGGACATCAATCCACCCGATCGTATACGATCGGTTGATTGGCACCCCCTGCTAGCGGCCGCAAATCTGCAGGGGGTGGCATTGTACAAGCAGTTCACCAGACACTTGATAAATCGGACAGACACTTGATAAATTGACCCCCATAAGTCCATTTCTGAATACTTATATGTATATAAAGAAAACTTACCCGATTTACTGAATATTTGAGTGATTTTTAACGCCTTTATATTTTGTTTCTTTTTGGTCTGTTGAATGATGTCAATACTAAGCGATATAACTAGATCACTGAAGGAGTTCAAATGGACAAATGGAATGGGACACTGACCAATAAATACAGAGGATAGTTCCAGATAAAATATCGTTGAAACTTATATCAGATAGTTACACACAGAGGGAAGTCTTATTGAAGGGAGGATACTGGTCAAGCTGCAATTACAGTAGGAACTCTGAAATACACTTGGAACTTGTGTGAACTGTTCTTTAGATGTGCATTGTGAATGCAATCAGAGTTTCTTTATATGTGCTACCGGTTTTTAAGCAAAGCCCTTTGTGACTGTTATACTTCTCTTTAAAATTGTAATGCTATCATTTTAATGTTATACTTTTCAAATAAATATTTACAGAAGCGTTCCGGATTGCCAATGAGGTGTCATAACACTTTTAACTCAGAGCTATAGTGGCTCTGATTAATGTGAGTATCAGACAGCTGCTGTTTTTATTTGAATTTTAATTGAAAAAAAAATTGCATTATGTTTCTGTTTTTCTTTATCTTTTGATAAAATGTTGTGACTTACATTGAATAAATCGGACTTCATCTGCAAAAAAGTACTCTATGGTGACTGTATTTTTACTTATTATTATTATTATTATTATTATTATTATTATTATGTGCACTGTGTTGTTGATAGTGCACTTTTTTTATCTTTTGATTTTACCCACCTAACAGTTTTTGAAACTAGTCCATGGCAATCCAGTTCATGAATAAGCGTATTGTGTCTGCAACAGAGGCTTTTTTTTTTTCAAAAATAGAAATAAGCTGCATTTACTGTTCCACCCTGATCTATCACTTTATTTTCATAGTCCAAAAAATTATTAGTTTTCCATAAAATTTTGGCCAGAATTTATTTTTTTCTTTAATATAGTAAGTTTTTTTATTTTAGGTAAGAATCAAGAATTTCCTACAAAAACATTTTCATTACTTTCCCCACTACTGAAATCAAATTCATGCTATTACAATAAATAACTTCATATCTTTGAACCCTTATAACCTTTTTATGCAATTTAAGTAAGTTTTATTTGATAGTGTTGCAACTATCAACTTTATTATCAACAGCAAGTAACTGTACTTTTAAATGTATTTTTGAGGTGTTTTGTGCAACTATTGTGTCTCACATAACACTTAACCAGAGCTCTGAGGTTGCGATATCCCAACTCGCATTAAGTTCAATTGCACTCGAACAAACGTAGTTACTTTCAAGTCATAATACGAGTGCTACTTCCAACTCGTGCAAAGAGTCACAATAAACCCCTTTTCGTTAGCTAGCAACTGTTGAGTGCAAAACTCATAATCTAGCCCACAATGCACTTATCTTGTAAGAAGAGACTACCACATTATTTTATGTCAAATTATTTGCACAAAGTATTCCTTATCTAATTTATTACTGTTTACTCAAATGCCAATACTTAGGGCTTGATGATCAAAAACTTGCCTGCATGGAGAGAAAATACCACAACATCATTGGGATGTTGTTATACCTTATTTTGTAATGTAGAAGTTTATCTTTTATATGCAGAATACTAAATAGCCAGATAAACATCTCGCAAGCTAAAACACTTCTTTTGAAAACTCTTTGAGGGACCATACTGGAGAGACTTCTTGGATAATTTCACCTGAGCGAAAAGCTTTAGATTTTGGGCACTAGGGCCTGATGATAACAGGTTCTCCTGCTTGGAAAGAAATTGTAGTGCAGACTTCACGGGAGCTGAAGTCACTGAATTCTAAAAATAAAATGGCAGAACCCTACAGCACTGCGAGATCTCTCAAAAGATCTAGACAAGCAAATTTTGCTGTACTAGTCTAAGGGGTGTTTATTGCATTTCTGTATGTGAAGGAGACATAAACCCAGTGCAATATAGAACTGCGTTATATGAAAGTTTTGTTACAGTTTGTGCTGGACCCTACACTACAGAAAAAGTTTGGAAGGGATGGGAACACTGCACTACAGACAATGGGGAATCAGGGTGGGGATGACCCTACAGAGGGATCATAGGAAGGAGAAAGGTGGGGGTGGCTACACTACAGACAATAAAATTTAAATTAATCGATTTTAAAAATGCAAATACCACTGAAAACTGGGTAATGGCAGACAGCTGCTAATACCTAAAATGGCGGTCACCTTTGGAAGAGGGGAGGGTTAAATAGTTGTTAAGACGGCATCATGGAGGTGGGAGGGTAAGGGAATTTTATACACTGCATTAAATAAATAAATTAACAAACATTATGTAAAAAAATTTCAGTGAGAAACCCAAAGTTTGTGAAAAAGTTAACTTTTTTTTTTTTTTTTAAATATAATCACATTTGGCGGCAAAACAGTGGCATGAAATATACCAAAATGGAGCTAGATCAATACCGTGGGTAATCTACTAACAAAATGTATATAGTTTAGATCGGTATCTATAAAAAGACAAGGTTCTATGTCTGTTTAAATGGAGTGATAGCAAAATGCTAAACAAATTCACCTGTATTTTGGGCAAGTTTTTTTTTTAAATTCCTAGTAGGGAAGGGGTTAAACAAACTGGTCTTACTGAATTTTCTAGCCAGCTCTATCTAGGGGAAGTTTGCTCAAAATTCACAATACACTAAATGTTTAACAAGTTAAATTGTTGTAAACACTACGGATGGGTAAATGTGCTAAAAGTATAATGCATTTGGTAGAACGAAAAATCCTGTTGGGCATTCATTTTGGACAATTGAATAATGATAGGAATAAAAATCCACTAAAATTTGGTATCTGAATGTTATTTTTGGTTTTCGAATGTTATTTTTTTTTTTTTTTAAATATTGATAATTAGATTGAATATCCACTTTTGACATTTTGAATGTAACATTTGATTTAAAAAATCTATTCAGATTCAATAGTTCATGTGGTAGGGAATTTAGTAAATTGATATAATAGATACAAATATATCAATTTAAATGTTTGTATTTCGAAGATTGCATAATTCAAATATAACATTTAAAGAGAGCAATAGAAATACAATTACAAATATATTGAAATATTGTATAGTTGGAATTGAATTAGCAGAAAAATTTGAATTAAGTATTACATTTAAAGAAAGCATTAGAAATACTATTACATTAAACAAATGTAAGAATGTTGTACAAACATTCTAAATTCAAAAATGAATGAAAACATTTCTGTTTCATTTGTATTTACTGTAAACTGATACTTTAAATCAGTCCCAAGTGTTCTCCTGCTAACTTCTCTCTTCCCTGTGAAATTCTGTAACTCTCAGAGCCTCTTTACTTTTCATGGAAGGCAGCTCTCATCTCTCTAGGACTTCCAGGTTCTTCCATTTTTCTTCATTCAGTGAATTTAGCCCAAGTGAAGTCTGCACTATAATTTCTATCCAAACGAGAGAATCTTTGCTTATCGGACCTATAGAAAGTAATGAAGCTCAGTGGGAAACTGAAGCTTTTCAATTTAAAATTTAAATAGAAGAAATACAAAGTGCAATTTAATTTGTAATAGTAACACATAAATATACAAAGTATGAGCTTAATAAGTTAGTTACAGAGAAATTAGAAAGTGCAAAGCTTAAAGGGACAGTCAAGTCAAAATTAAACTTTCAAGATTCAGATAGGGCATCCAATTTACTAGAAATTCAGGGTCACAATTTACTTAATAAATTCAGGCAGGATCAGGTAGGAGTCCCAAAGTTAGACAACCCAGGCTAGACACACATGGGATATCCATGAAGGACAAAAACACTCTTAATATGTTAGTATTCACAAAGAGATATTACTGATAGCCAGTAATATAAATCAGGTGTAGTCACTGGACAACCACGAGGTGACTCCATGCCGTTCTCCCAGCTCTGAGGTTACCCCCTGACACAGCCAGTCAAATAAAGTTTAAAAAATTACAAAAAGCAGTGCAAGTTAATTGACATGTTATGTCCAATGAAAATAGACAATTCAGGAAACTCTTTAATATTTTGGGGGTAAGAGATGTATGGAGGGAACAGAACCCAGATATTAAAGAGTACTCTTGTAAGTCCAAAAAAACATAATTTATGCTTACCTGATAAATTTGTTTCTCTTGTAGTGTATCCAGTCCACGGATCATCCATTACTTATGGGATATATTCTCCTTCCCAACAGGAAGTTGCAAGAGTCCACCCACAGCAAAGCTGCTATATAGCTCCTCCCCTAACTGCCATTACCAGTCATTCGACCGAAAACATGCAGAGAAAGGAAAACCATAGGGTGCAGTGGTGACTGTAGTTTAATGGAAAAATTACCTGCCTTAAAGTGACAGGGCGGGCCGTGGACTGGATACACTACAAGAGAAACAAATTTATCAGGTAAGCATAAATTATGTTTTCTCTTGTTAAGTGTATCCAGTCCACGGATCATCCATTACTTATGGGATACCAATACCAAAGCTAAAGTACACGGATGATGGGAGGGACAAGGCAGGTACTTAAACGGAAGTTACCACTGCCTGTAAAAAACCCTTTCTCCCAAAAATAGCCTCCGAAGAAGCAAGGTATCAAATTTGTTAAATTTGAAAAAGTATGAAACGCAGACCAAGACTCCGTCTTGTAATCTGTTCAACAGAAGCCACATTTAAAAAAGGCCCAAGTGAAAACCACAGCTCTAGTAGAATGAGCTGTAATCCCTTCAGGAGGCTGCTGTCCAGCAGTCTCATAAGCTAAATGAATTATGCTTTTTAACCAAAAAGACAGAGAGGTTGCTGAAGTCCTTTGACCTCTCCTCTGTCCAGAATAGACAACAAACAAGGTGAATGTTTGATGAAAATCTGTAGTAGCTTGTAAGTAAAACTTTAAAACACGAACCACGTCCAAATTGTGTAATAGACGTTCCTTCTTTGAAGAAGGATTAGGATACAAGAATGGAACAACAATCTCTTGAGTGATATTCTTGTTAGATACCACCTTAGGTAAAAACCCAGGTTGGTACACAGGACTACCTTATCCGTACGGAGAACCAGATAAGGAGAATCACATTGCAACGCAGGTAACTCGGAGACTCTATGAGCCGAGGAAATAGCTACCAAAAAGGAACTTTCCAAGATAGAAGTTTGATATCTATGGAATGAAAAGGTTCAAATGGAACTCCTTGAAGAACCTTAAGAACCAGCTTTAAGCTCCATGGCGGAGCAACATTTTTAACCACAGGCTTGGTTCTAACCAAAGCCTGACCAAATGCCTGAACGTCTAGAATACCTGCCAGACGCTTGTGCAAAAGAATAGACAGAGTAGAAATCTGTCCTTTTAAAGAACTAGCTGACAACCCTTTTCTCAAAATCATCTTGGAGAAAAGATAATATCCTGGGAATCCAGACTTTACTCCATGAGTAACCCTTGGATTCATAACAATAAGATATTTACACCATATCTTATGTTAAATTTTCCTAGAGACAGGCTTTTATGCCTGTATTAAGGTATCAATTACTGACTCGGAGAAGCCATGCTTTGATAACATCAAGCGTTCTGTCTCCAGGCAGTCCATCTCAGATTAGTTATATTTAGATGGTTGAAAAGACCCTGAGGTAGAGGGTCCTGTCTCAGAAGCAGAGACCGTGGTGGAAAGGATGACATGTCCACCAGATCTGCATACCAGGTCCTGCGTGGCCACGCAGGCGCTGTCAAAAGCACCAAAGCACTCTCCTGCTTGATCTTGTGCAAACCCCTCCGGAGGGAATTCCCACTCCCCTGGATGAAAAGTCTGACGACTTAGAAAATCTGCCTCCCAGTTCTCAACACCTGGGATAGGGATAGCTTTTAGACAAGAGTGAGTCTCTGTCCAGTGAATTATTTTAAGACTTCTAACATCGCTAGGGAACTTCTGTTCCCCCTTGATGGTTGATGTAAGCCACAGTCGTGATATTGTCCGACTGAAATATGATGTACCTCAGAGTTGCTAACTGAGGCCAAGTCTGAAGAGCATGGAATATCGCTCCCAGTTCCAGAATATTCATTAGAAGGAGGGTCTCCTCCTGAGTCCACTATCCCTGAGCCTTCAGGGAGTTCCAGACTGTATCCCAACCTAAAAGGCTGGCATCTGTTGTAACAATTGTCCCATCTGACCTGCGGAAGGTCATACCCTTGGACAGATGGACCCGAGATAGTCACCAGAGAAGAGAATCTCTGGTTTCTTGGTCCGGATTTAACAGGAGAACAAATCTGTGTAATCCCCGTTCCTCTGGCTGAGCATGCATAGTTGCAGTGGTCTGAAATGTAGGCGTGCAAACGGTACTATGTCCCTTGCCGCTACCATTAAGCCGATTACATTCATGTACTGAGCCACCAAAGGGCGCGGATGGAATGAAGAACACGGCATAAATTTAGAAACTTTGACAACCTGGACTCCGTCAGGTAAATTTTAATTTCTACAAAATCTATCAGAATCCCTAGGAGGGAAACCCTTGATATTGGGGATAGAGAACTCTTTCCTTGTTCACTTTCCACCCATGCGATCTCAGAAATGCCAGTACTACGTCCGTATGAGACTTGGCAACTTGG
Organism: Bombina bombina; assembly: GCF_027579735.1. Taxonomy (NCBI): domain Eukaryota; kingdom Metazoa; phylum Chordata; class Amphibia; order Anura; family Bombinatoridae; genus Bombina; species Bombina bombina. Next base: position 1,056,355,666 of record NC_069499.1, read on the forward strand.
ATGTTTGACGCCTGTATCAGGATGTCGTCTAAATAAGGGGCCACTTCTATGCCCCGCGGCCTAAGGACCGCCAAAGTGACCCCAGAACCTCCATAAAGATTCTAGGGGCTGTAGTTAACCCAAAGGAAAGAGCTACAAACTGGTAATGCCTGTCTAGAAAGGTAAACCTGAAAAACCGATGGTGATCTTTATGCATCGTAATGTGAGGATAAGCATCCTTCAAATCCATTGTAGTCCTCTATTGACTCTCCTGGATCATAGTTAAGATGGTACGAATAGTTTCCATCTTAAATGATAGAATTCTAAAGAATTTGTTTAAGATCTTTTAGATCCAAAATAGGTCTGAAGGTTTCCTTTCCTTGGGAACCACAAACCGATATGAGGAAAACTGTGTCCCTGTTCCTCTATTGGAACTGAATGGGTCACGTACACAATGCAAGAATGTCTCTTTCTTTATCTGGTTTGCAGATAAATGTGAAAGGCAAAAACTCCCCTTTTTTGGGGGGGGAAAGCTTTGAAATCCAGAATATATCTCTGGGGTATAATTTCCAATGCCCAGGGATCCTGGGCATCTCTTGCCCACGCCTGGGCGAAGAATGAAGTCTGCCCCCTATAGGATCCGTTACCAGATAGGGGTCCGTTCCTCATGCTGTTATAGAGGCAGCAGCAGGCTCCTTGACCTGCTTATCTTTGTTCCAGGTCCGGTTGTCTCCAGACCGCCTTGGACTGAGCAAAAGTTCCCTCTTATTTTGCCTTAGAGGAAGTTGATGCCACACCTGCCTTGAATTTTCGAAAGGCACGAAAATTAGGCCTTTTTTGTCCCTTGATTTGGACCTGTCCTGAGGAAGGGCATGATCTTTTCCTCCAGTGATATAAGTAATAATCTCCTTCAAACTAGGCCTGAATAGGGTCTGCCCCTTGAAGGGAAGTTAAGTAGCTTATTTATTAAAGTCACGACAGCTGACCATGATATAAGCCATAGCGCTCTGCGCGCCAGTATAGTAAAAAACAGAATTCTTAGCCATTAGTCTAGTCAAAGGAACAAAGGCATCAGAAAACAAAGGAATTGGCTAGCTTAAGTGCTCTAAGCTTGTCAAATATATTCATCCAATGGAGCCTGTAAAGCCTCATCAAGAGACTCAAACCAGAACGCTGCAGCAGCAGTGACAGGAGCAATGCGTGCAAGGGGCTGCAGGATAAAACCTTGTTGAATAAACATTTTTTATCCATTGGATCTAAAAAAGCACAACAGTCCTCGCCAGAGGTAGTGGTACGCTTAGCTAGAGTAGAAACTCTTCTCTCCACCTTAGGAACTGTCTGCCATAAGTCCCGTGTGGTGGCAACTATTAGAAAACATTCTTCTAAAAAATAGGAGGGGAAGAGAACGGCACACCTGGTCTATCCCATTCCTTATGAAAAATTTTAGTAAACCTCTTTAGGTATTGGAAAAACATAAGTACACACCGGCACTGCATATTATTTATCCAGTCTACACAATTTCTCTGGCACTGCGATTGTACACATTCATTCAGAGCAGCTAAAGCCTCCCTGAGCAACAAGTGGAGGTTCTCAAGCATAAATTTTAAATGTAGAAATATCAGAATCAGGTTAAATCATCTTCCCTGAGTCACAAATATCACCCACAGACTAAGCATATTGTGAGGTAGTATCAGACATGGTTCTTAAAGCGTCTGTATGCTCTGTATCTACCCCCAGAGCTGTTTTGCTTTCCTTTAATTTCAGGTAGTCTGACTAATACTGCTGCCAGTGTATTATACACAACCTTTGCCATGTCTTGTAAAATAAATGCTATGGGCGCCATTGATATACTTGGCGCCATTTGAGCGTGAGTCCCTGGAGCGGGAGTCAAAGGGTCTGACACGTGGGGAGAGTTAGTCGGCATAACTTCCCCCTCGACAGAATCCTCTGGTAAAATAAACGCTATGGGTGCCCTTGATGTACTTGGCGCCATTTGAGCGTGAGTCCCTAAAGCGGGAGTCAAAGGGTCTGACACGTGGGGAGAGTTAGTCGGCATAACTTCCCCCTCGACAGAATCCTCTGGTGATAATGTTTTTAAATACAAAAAATGATCTTTATTGTTTAACATGAAATCAGTACATCTGGTACACATTCTAAAATGGGGTTCCACCATGACTTTAAACATAATAAACACAGAGCCTCCTCTATGTTAGACATGTTAGAACTAATAAAGAGACTAGTAAGCTTGGAAAACACTTTAAATCAAGTTAACAAGCAAATATATAAAACGTTACTGTGCCTTTAAGAGAAACAAATTTTGTCAAAATTTGAAAAACAGTGAAAAAAGGCAGTAAATCAAACGAAATTTTTACAGTACATGTAATAAGTTAACAGAGCATTGCACCCACTTGCAAATGGATGATTAACCCCTTAATGCAAAAAACAGATAAAAAAAAAAAAAAAAAAACGACATTTTTTTAAACAGACACAACAAAACTGCCACAGCTGAGCTGTGGATTACCTTCCCTATAACTGTTTCTATGCAAAATTTAAGCCAGCCATGTGGAAAAATTAGGCCCCAATAAGTTTTATCACCAAACATATGTTAAAAAACGATTAAACATGCCAGCAAACATTTTAAAACACATTCTTATAAGAGTATTTATGTCTATTAATAAGCCTGATCCAGTCGCTATCACTGCATTTAAGGCTTTACTTACATTACTTCGGTATCAGCAGTATTTTCTTAGTCAATTCCATTCCTTAGAAAAATATATTACTGCACATACCTTAGCATATATCTCTATCAATCAGCCTGGTACCAGTCGCTTTCACTGCATTTAAAGGCTGTACTTACATTACTTCGGTATCAGCAGTATTTTCTAAGTCAATTCCATTCCTTAGAAAAATATTTTACTGCACATACCTTATTTGCAGGAAAACCTGCACGCCATTCCCCCTCTGAAGTACCTTACTCCTCAGAATGTGTGAGAACAGCAACTGGATCTTAGTTACGTCTGCTAAGATCATAGAAAAAACGCTGGCAGATTCTTCTTCCAAATACTGCCTGAGATAAACAGCACACTCCGGTGCCATTTAAAAATAACAAACTTTTGATTGAAGAAATAAACTAAGTATAAAAAACCACAGACTCTCACGACCTCCTATCTATGTTGAGACTTGCAAGAGAATGACTGGTAATGGCAGTTAGGGGAGGAGCTATATAGCAGCTTTGCTGTGGGTGGACTCTTGCAACTTCCTGTTGGGAAGGAGAATATATCCCATAAGTAATGGATGATCCGTGGACTGGATACACTTAACAAGAGAAATATAACTCACTTTCAAAAATAGATTTATTTCTCACTAGCAATAGTTTAATAAATATTGGGGTCAATGTATCTATCTCATCCTTTTCTTTATCAGATCATGCGCCTATTATTTTGGAAATAACATGTTATTCTTTAAATTCTTTCTTTTGCTGTTTTTATTTTCCTACGTATTTACTTAAAGATTTAAAATTTAGAGATTTTCTCATTAAGATATGGAAAGAATATTGTTCTTTTAATAAAGCTCACATAGCTAAACCTGAGCTCTTTTGTCAGGCTGCTAAGAAAGTCTTAACTGGGGATATTACTACTTACATGGTTGTTTTTAAAAAAAATAAAAAAATAAAAAGCTTAGAAAGAGAGAAAAATAAACTATTAACCATTTAGTTAATTCACATAACACCTATCTTTTAAAACCCACTAAAGAAAATTAGGTTAAATACATTAGGGCTAAAAAAGAGTGAGATACTTTACTTATCCATTCTACTACACAAAGGAAATAAGTCTTCACGCTAAATATTATAGGCATGGGAATAAATCTAGTAAACTTCTGGCTAGACTGACTAAAAATCATTCTGAGGCCATTAAGAAATTGTATCACTTTTTTCATCCTATTATTCAGAACTATATTCTCATAAGGAAACTGACCTTGATAATAGATTAACATTTTGGGTTAAAATTAAGAACCCCTTCATTTCAGAACATTTGTTATCTTTAATTAATATCCCAATTACAGAAAAAGAGACCTCAGATACTATAGACCTGGTCTCCTGCCCAATGAATTTTATAGAATCTTGAAACCTAATATCATCCCGTATTTAAAAAAATCTTAATAACAGTTATTACATAGATAATGAACCCTGCTCAAATGCCTTCTCTGTATCCTGGACAACTTTGATCTTGAAACAAAGGGAAAGATCCATGCGATATGGGATCTTACAGACCAATCGCTCTGCTTAACTCTGACTATAACATTTTAACATCAATCTTAGCTAAAAGACTTCATAAATCCCTTAAATCAGGTTATTCACTTAGATCAAGTTGGTTTTCGTAAACGCAGGAATGCTTTAACAAAGATCAGAGAACTATTTCTTATAATAGACTATATTCAATCAAAAGAAAGAACAGAATTAACCCCTACGGAACACATGGCTGTTATCTCACTGGATGTAGAGAAGGCGTTTGACTCGGTATATCATGATCATATATTTTTTTCTTTAGAAAGATTTGGTTTTCAAGGCCATCTCCTACAATTTGTGGAAAACATTTATAGTAGCTCTAAGACATCATTATTAATAAATAGACAACTATCTCAGAAGATTACATTAAAGAAAGGTACAAGCCAAAGCTGCCCACTTTCTCCCATTTTATTTATTATAGCCATAGAATCACTGGCTATTGCTATACGTCAACAAATTGAAGGTATTAAGATAGGTATAAAGGAAGTAAAGGTCACCCTTTTTGCAGATGACCTCTTAGTTTAGGTCTCTAACCTTTCCAAAAATATCCCACGGCTTTTACAAGGTATTGATTTATTTAGTTCATTTTTAGGGTATAAGGTAAATGCAGCAAAATCAGAAATCTTCTGGCTAAAGGAAGACCATAGCTCTAGGGTTAATACACCATTTAAAACTGCAACTTTATCTTTCAAATATCTTGGAATCTTTTTTTCAATGGAACCATGTAATTGGTATAGGTTTAATATTACAAAAATACTCATAAAAGCTAGGGAAGAAATTAAGCACTGGCACAATCTCCCCCTATCTATGTCAGGGTGAATAACTCTTTTTAAAATTAATTCTCTTCCTAAAATTCTTTATATGCTACAAAATATCCCAATGTGACATAAAAAAACAAGATCTTCAAAGTTTCTACTCAGAATTATCTTACATTATTTGGCAGGAAAAAAAGCCTAGAATAGCGTTAAAAAATGTTTTGCCCCTAAAACATATGGTGGACTAGCATTACCAGACCTAGAGTTATATAACCTGGTTTCTCTGGGGAAGTTTGTAGTAAGGTGGTTTGGGAACTCTAATTAGTTTTCACAATTAGAACTAGAAGAGAATGTGTAATATACCTATATTCACTTATATCTATCCTTTACTGTAATCCCAAGACTCTTCCTAAAACAATTAAAAGCTTAAACTCCATACAAAACGTGTTAATAACCTGACACAAGATATGTTTGTTAATAGGCCTTAATTATAGCATTTCCACTCACCAAGTTATAAGGGGAAATCCTTACTTTACGGCAGGAATTCACTCAGCGGTATTAAACAGATGGGCTCTATTGGGGCTTACTAAACTAGCCCAATTCATATGTATAATTTCTAGAACTAATAAATCATTTTCCAATTTGAAAGAGGAATTTCCCCTAGAAAATGAAGATTTTTTTGCATACTTACAGATAAGGCATTATACTGAATATCTAATATTAATTTTAATAGCAAGTGCAACATCTCTATTTTTGCAGATGATACAAAGTTGTGTAAAGTCATTAGGTCAGGGCAGGATGAACTAGCGTTACAAGGGGTTCTGCCAAAATTAGAAGTATGGGCAGGTAAATGGAAAATTAGATTTAATACTGGAAAATGAAAAGGTTTTACATTTTGGAAGTAAAAATAAGCATGCAATGTATTATTTAAATGGGACTAGACAGAAGAGGAAAGGGATTTGGGAGCATTAACAAGCTAAAGATGGGGACACAATGCAGGGCAGCAGCGTCTAAGAATAATAAGATACTAGCATGTATTAAAAGAGGCATTGTTTCAGGAGAGGAAAGCATAATTCTGTCACTATATAAATCCCTGGTAAGACCTCACATTGAGTATGGAGTGCAGTTCTATATAAATCCATGTAGCTGAGCACTTCATTTCCCCTGGCCATAACATCTGCCATTTGAGATTTCAAATTATTGACTATATTGGGACCCCTAGAAGGGGAAGTGACAAGGAGTTATATCTCAAACAAAAATAAGTATTTTGGATAGATAAGCTAGAAACCTGTAGCCCTTCTGGAATGAATGAGTTAGTTATCTGTATTTTTATCATGTAAAATGTTAAAAAATCAATGTGTTAAAAAATCAATATGCTCAAAAACTAAGTAAGAGTTTCTTTAATGTTATATGAGACATGATCTCTTTATGATTTGTCCCTTTTCTGTATTTTTGAGGAAATGTATTTTGCTAAGGAAAGATTTGTTGATGAAATATATTAAAGATATTTGTTGCAAGAAATAATGATTCCTTTCACTAAGAGGTGGTGTGGAGCCTCAATATAATGTTTCACAGGTGAATTTAGAGAAGGGGGTGGGGCATTTTGTACCTGCCCCTATATAAGTGTGATTTTTTTTATGTGTATTGACATGACTAAGGATTAGAGGTCTGAAACGTTGTCTTTTTTGTGCACATTGGTGTCTCAATAAATCTGTGAACTTTGGAGTGGTAAATTCTGCTGTCTTTATGGACTTTCAATCAGGTTTTTAAATAAGGATGTTGGATTATAAGTCAATTTCTCATATGTGGTAATGTCCATTAGTTGCATCAATATTTCCTCTCTGTAGAAAGCATAGTCCATCCCTACTACCGCTCCTCCTTTATTCGCACTGCAGATGATAATCCGTGGGTCGGTTGCTAAGTCTCAAAGGGCACACATCACATATCTAGTTATCAGAGCCTAGAGAGATAATGTACATTTAGGAAGGGACTCTCTGGTTATGAAGTGAATATGGCAACACAACATCTCAGCAAGTTTAACCCAGAACGTGACCAGTATAAATAGGACAAGCAAAGTTATTCAGGCAGAGTTGGAAACAAACTGGCAGTACCAAATCAAAGTCCAGTAGGAATTGTCAGTTCAGGCATAGGGATCAAAAACCAGTATGACGATAAACAGCCAAAATCATAAAACTGGAGAGTAGTCAGAGAAGAGCCAAGGTTAAAGGAATAAAAACAGCAGTCCAAATTGCAATCCAGAAGAGCAGTAGTAATCCAAGCAAGAAGTCAGTGCACAGAATGAATTTGCAGTAGAAGAAATCCCACCCAGGAAAAATCCAATACACAGGCATGAAGCAGGAAGCTGCTTATAAAGGCTGCTAATTAGGTAACTGCTTGCAGCTGGTAGGCAGGTGGAGCTAGAGAGCCAGCCAGAGAAGAATGTAGGATTAAGCCATACGGAAACCAAGAGCCCTCCAGTAGCTCAGTAGGATAGGTAAACGGCCAGGGGCTGGAGGTTCCAGGATCAACTCTGAGTGCTCTCTGACAAAAGGCGAGAAGCCGCCTGAACATGACACTTGTCAGATTTATTCTCGGTGGTTAGCAAAATGCACAGATCTAGAAATGTCATCAGATACCAGTCTAGTATATTCTTTGATTCCTGCACTGGTATTGATGGAATCAAATTTGCTAGGTGGTCGAAAGGTTTGTGTTGTTTCACCTGACTCATCAAAATGCTCTTTGATTTTAAACAACCTCTGACATTTTTGAATGTCAATATATAAATCAAATGCATTGGATTTAAAGGAGGGTATGAAATTAAGTCCTTTATTTAGTAAATTCAGTTCACTATCCATGAGAGGTCTAGTGCTGATGTTAAGAACTGTGTTAGGGGGTCCTTCTTTGCTGCAGTGTTGGTTTTTCTGCAGAGTAAGTCCCCCCCCCTCGGGTGAGGCAGCGGTTTCTTGTGGACCTGGCGGAGCGAGACTTTACCCCTAAACAATTGTTGGTGTCATTTGTCACAGAACCAGCCTGTGTATGTTGAGACCAGAAAAAATACAAGAAAAAGAAATGGGCTAAAGCACTCACTATCACTATTATTGTCATGTAAACTGTTAAAATATAACTTTTAATAATCGCTAGTAAAACCAGAAAGTATCAAGTATAATAGTGTCATAAAAATTACATTACCACTACATAAAACACCAAACACTAGTGTGATTCACCCCCTTGTTTGCTGGCCGATAACTGGATACATTGGCTTCAGGTGACAGGGGTTCAGAGCACACCAAGAGCTATAGCAATAAATGCGTTTCAGACCGTATCAAGGTCCTTTTTCAATATTGATTAGACAAACCAAGTGTCCAAATACATTAAAATGAATTAGAGAAAAAAATGCCACTAACTACCAACAATTGTGGCTAAGTATCCACGCTCCCTCTTACATCAGACTCACATCCGCCAATCGTCATACTGAGGGGGCGTATACCTATGGGGTCGGTATTCCTTCTATTGCTGTGTTATTTCACACTGCCCGCTGCAGTATTTCGTTATGCAGAAATATATATTGAGCAAATTTTTGAACAAATTTATACTGGGCATAACTGAATGTGGAGGGTAAAAACCCTAAGAAATACCATCTTGTGTTCAAGTTCAGCTAGATAGTATACAATAATAATCACATCTTAGCATCAATATGTATGGATTGAAACATTATATCAATGTATGTTACCCTATTTATAACTTAGTGTGGGAATGTTTTATTTATAAACAGAGGCTCATATCAACAATATGTTTATCTGATTTTAATCGCCTTCTGTTAAAAATTAACATTTTCAATCACAACGTTAAATATAAATACAAAGACGTATGTATCCTATAATATGCCTTTGAGATTTACAATAAGGTATTAATTCATATTGTATTTTTTACTCTAGTGACTCAAATGTCAATCATTTATTCATCACTGGACTGAAATACCATTCCAAATTATTTTGTTATCACAAATATACCCAGTAATTGTTATTCTCATTCATGACATGCGGTATTACTGAATTTAGACGAAATATCCATTTTGCTCATTTTGCAATAGAATATGTTGTATATTTCCTCCTCTGATTCCTGATTTTAACTTCTCCAGTCCCCAACATTTAAAGCTTTCTGTATTCGAATTATGGCATGTCAGGAAGTGTCTGGCAACATTGGTTATTTCATTGCCCTTTTCCAGACCTTTTTTTGCATTACATATATTACTCAGATGTTCCATCATCCTTGTGCTTAGTGCTCTTGTCGTCATGCCTACATAGAAAATGTTTCAATCACAAGACAGACAGTAAATAACAATGGTACTTTTACAGTTTATAAAGTTGTACATTTTCAATTTTTTGTTAAATCGGACTCTTATGCGCTGTTTTTTCACCATATGTGGGCAGGTTCGACAATTACCACACGGAACAGAGCCATTATAAATTGGTTGTTTCTGAACATTTCTATCATAATAACTATTAGTTAGCTGGTCACTTATGTTCCTTGCTATTTGTGAATTTTGACTTAGAATAGATTTGAGCTGATAATATGCTCTTAGTATATGCCAGTGTTTATTAAAAATCCTGTAATTTGAATAACTTTGAGGGGAATATGTTAATATGTTCTTTTGGTTTAAGAAGCTCATTTCTTTCTCTTGCCAGGGCTATGTGATATGCCTTGGCTAGTGCCTTGTGCGAGTAGCCGTGTTGTAATAATCTATTCTTAAGATTATTTGCAGCTTTCTTAAAAGACTCAAATGTGGAACACTTTCTCCTTATACAAAGATATTCACCCACTGGTAGACTCTTAATTGTAGAGGGATGGTGGTGACTTGTAGCATTAAGAATCTTATTAGTGGATGTTGGTTTCCTATAGATATCAGTCTCTATTATGTTATCTGACTTTCTAATAGTTAGATCTAAAAATTCAACTTTTTCTTCATCAACTACATATGTCATTAAGAGACCCATAGAATTGTTATTAAGCACATCCATACATTCTCTTAACAGTTCTCTAGAACCATGCCAGATGAAAATAATATAGTCTATGTATCTAGACCAATGAGATATATGTTTAGTATAGTTTATTAGAGAATCATGAAATACTATCATTTCCTCCAACCAACCTAAATAAATATTTGCATATGTTGGGGCACATGTATTGTACCACATGTTTAAAAATAACATTTAAAGAAAAACTATAAATTACTGGCATGTGAAATACAAGATGCGGTAGGAAAAGGGACCCTTAAAAGGTACCGGTGCTACCCCTGTATTATAAACAGTCTGATATAACAGGAGAGAGAGAGAAGAAAAGGGGCTGTTAGCACTCAAACATACCTATGGCATGTGTATATAAAAATAATTTTATTGTTTATAAGTTAAAAACAGAGAGACCTCTGTGCTCCACACTAAGTACCCATCCCCACATAAAAGCCGTGTGTCCCTCCCCTGTTTCCTGGCCGATAACAGGAAGCGTCGGCTTCAGGTGACAGGACTGACAATCACAGTGAAATTAACAACCAAAGTGAACAACAAACTATTTAATAACTACCTAGCTAAAATAAATACAAATTTACCTGTAAAATAAAACCTAACCTAAGTTACACTAACACCTAACCTAACCCTCCACTTACAGTTTTGAAGATTCGACATCCATCCTCAACGAAGCCAGAAGAAGTCCTCATTGAAGTGGCAAGAAGTCCTCAACAAAGCCGGGAGAAGTCTTCATCCAAGCCGGGAGAAGTGGTCCTCCACACGGGCAGAAGTCTTCATCCAGACGGCATCTTCTATCTTCATCCATCTGGCACGGAGCAGGTCCATCTTCAATACATCCGGCGCGGAGCCTCCTCTTCCAACGACGACTACCCGACGAATGAAGGTACCTTTAAGTGACGTCATCCAAGATGGCATCCCTTAGATTCCGATTGGCTGATAGAATTCTATCAGCCAATCGAAATTAAGGTTGAAAAATCAGCCAATAGGATTGACCTTGCATTCTATTGGCTGTTCCAATCAGCCAATAGAATGTGAGCACAATCCTGTTGGCTGATTGGATCAGCCAATAGGATTGAAGCTCAATCCTATTGGCTGATTGAATCAGCCAATAGGATTTTTTCAACTTTAATTCCAATTGGCTGATAGAATTCTATCAGCAAATCAGAATCTAAGGGACGTCATCTTGGATGACGTCACTTAAAGGTACCTTCATTTGTCGGGTAGTTGTCGTTGGAAGAGGATGCTCCACGCCGGATGTCTTGAAGATGGACCTGCTCCACGCCGGATGGATGAAGATAGAAAATGCCGTCTGGATAGAGACTTCTGCCCGTCTGGAGGACCACTTCTCCCGGCTTGGATGAAGACTTCTCCAGGCTTTGTTGAGGACTTCTTGCTGCTTCAATGGGGACTTCTCCCGGCTTCGTTGAGGATGGATGTCGGATCTTCAAAACTGCAAGTGGATCTTCAGGGGGTTAGTGTTAGGTTTTTTAAATGGTTTATTGGGTGGGTTTTATTTTTAGGTTAGGTCTTTGGGCAGCCATAGAGCTAAATGCCCTTTTAAGGGCAATGCCCATCCAAATGCCCTTTTCAGGGCAATCGGGAGCTTAGGTTTTTTTAGTTAGGGTTTTATTTGGGGGGTTGGTTGTGTGGGTGGTGGGTTTTACTGTTGGGGGGGTTGTTTGTAATTTTATTTACAGGTAAAAGAGCTGATTTCTTTGGGGCAATGCCCCGCAAAAGGCCCTTTTAAGGGCTATTGGTAGTTAAGTTTAGGCTAGGGGTTTTTATTATTTTGGGTGGGCTTTTTTTATTTTGATAGGGCTATTAGATTAGGTGAATTAGTTTAAAGATCTTGTAATTTGTTTTTTATTTTCTGTAATTTAGTGGGGGGTTTTGTAATTTAGCTAATTTTATTGAATTTAGTTAATTGTATTTAATTTAGGGAATTTATCTAATTGTAGGGTTAGGTTAGGTGTTAGTGTAACTTAGGTTAGGTTTTATTTTACAGGTAAATTTGTATTTATTTTAGCTAGGTAGTTATTAAATAGTTAATAACTATTTAGTAACTAGTCTACCTAGTTAAAATAAATACAAACTTGCCTGTAAAATAAAAATAAACCCTAAGCTAGATACAATGTAACTATTAGTTATATTGTAGCTAGTTTAGGGTTTATTTTACAGGTAAGTATTTAGTTTTAAAAAGGAATAATTTAGGTAATAATTGTAGGTTTTATTTATATTTATTTTAATTATATTTAAGTTAGGGGGTGTTAGGGTTAGACTTAGATTTAGGGGTTAATATATTAAATATAGTGGCGGCGATGTTGGGGACATCAGATTGGGGTTAATAAATGTAGGTAGGTGGCAGCAATGTTAGGGACAGCAGATTAGGGGTTAATAATTTTATTATAGTGTTTGCGATGCGGGAGGGCCTCGGTTTAGGGATTAATAGGTAGTTTATGGGTGTTAGTGTACTTTTTAGCACTTTAGTTATGACTTTAAAATGCGGTACAAATCTTAACGGGATATGGTGTACCGCTCACTTTTTAGCCTCCCAGGACAAGCTCGTAATACCGGCACTATGGAAGTCCCATTGAAAATAGACTATACGCAAATTGCGTAAGTTGATTTGCGGTAAGGCCAAAAAAGTGTGCAGTGCCCCTAAATCTGCAAGACTCGTAATACCAGCGGTAGTCGCTGCTTTTTCACTATAACGCAAAACTCGTAATCTAGCCGAAAGAGTACTTAATGAGTATCTGGTACAAACGCTGAAAAAAAACCTGGAAAATGTATTTCTTTTGAAGGGATATTTTTAATAAGAAACCCTACAGGTATCCACATTTTTTATATAGTATTTAGATAGATATTTACCATGGAGTTCAAAATTGAGTTCCTGCTTACGTAATCAGTATCATCATCATCAAATAAAATCTGTGCTGTGTCTTCCTCTCTAAATGCAAAATTGTTTGTTGTTTTGTCTTCCGATGGTTCATTAGTTACATCCCCTTTAGTATGTTCCATGATATTCTCCATTGTTGTGCACGTGGATCAAATCAATGTGTATAATAACTTCAAATGTGTGCTGTGTGTCACACCATGAGTGTGACAACAAGTTTTGTATTTTATAGTCCAATCCACCTAAAGTATTGCCTTTAATAGCAAGTTAAAGGGACACTGAACCCAAATTTTTTTCTTTCATGATTCAGATAGAGCATGAAATTTTAAACAACTTTCTAACTTACTCATATTATCACTTTTTCTTCGTTCTCTTGCTATCCTTATTTTAAAAGCAAGAATGTAAATCTTAGCAGCCAGTCCATTTTAGGTTCAGCGCCATGGATAGCACTTGCTTATTGGAGGCTTACATTTACCCACCAATAAGCAAGCATAACCCAAGTTCTCAACAAAAATGGGCCAGCTCCTATGCATCACATTCCTGCTTTTTAAATAAAGATAGCAAGAGAATTAAGAAAAATAGATAATAGGAGTAAATTAGAAAATTGCTTAAAATTGCATGCTCTATCTAAATTATAAAAGAAAAAAAAAATGGGTTTAGTGTCCCTTTAAATCAAGGTGAAAATACCTAAGGCCAAAACAAGGGTACTGGGAAAAAATCAATCATAAGATGGTGTGTGCCAGATGCAGTTTAAGGGTATCATTAGAGGGTTCATTTGTACTTTCACAAACAAATGCAACAACAACCAGGGTGCAGATAAGTGAATAATGCAGGAAATAGACTGACCGCACTTACTGGATTAGCAAAAAAACAACAACTGTTGTTTATTTCATAGGTGACATTTTGTGGCGCAAAACCCCTTTCTATGACCGAACCAGATTAATATTACAAACAAACTTTTAAAGCATACAAGACCCCTCCCCAGTAGATAATTACACCCATAGGTGTTAGTTACAATAAAGACCACAGTGTAAACAAATGGTATACAAGGATAGTGCCTACTAGAAAAATATAGAACATCAAGCTTAAAGGGACACTGAACCCATTTTTTTTTTCTTTTGTGATTCAGATAGAACATGCAATTTTAAGCAACTTTTTAATTACTCCTATTATCAATTTTTCTTCGTTCTCTTGCTATCTTTATTTGAAAAAGAAGGCATCTAAGCTTTTTTTATTCAGAACTCTGGACAGCACTTTTTATTGGTGGATGAATTTATCCACCAATCAGCAAGGACAACCCAGATTGTTCACCAAAAATGGGCCAGCATCTAAACTTAGATTCTTGCATTCCCAATAAAGATACCAAGAGAATGAAGGCAATTTGAAAATAGGAGTAAATTAGAAAGTTGCTTAAAATGTCATGCTGTATCTGATTCAGGAAAGAAAAAAAATTGGGTTCAGTGTCCCTTTAAGATATAGTTGCTATTTACCAAACCTAACAAGTGAAGTATTGAAAAATATGTTGAATAATGTCAGAGCTTAGATAGATGTGATTAGCACAAACCCAGTATCTAGCTAGTTAAATTAATATACACAGAGACATATCCCCACAGAGCAGCATAATTGCAATTAACAGCCTGTCTGTCTAGAATTACCGTATTATTTAGATCAAAGGTAGATTCGAAAAAACAAACATGCCAACCTGAGCAGAAGCTACATCTATTAGACTGAACCAAATGAGTTGCCGGACCGCCAGTGGGCATGGCTATGTTCAGTCCGTGAATAATGTTAAAATTTAATAGCTGGCTCTGTATAAGTTCAGTAAAAGACACCAACAGGGGGTAGAAGGGACATTAATTCTGTCTATGGCATATTGGGTTGAAAAAATGCACTGGGTTTGTTTCTCTGCAAACAGTAATTAGCAAATCAGATAGAGGCTTTTCACTTTAAACCAATCAGGAAGTGCATTGCATATATGGGCACATATCATGTAAAGACAATGCTGACTGCAATTAAATTAAAATACTCCACTTGCTAAGAATATAAATGGATGCAATAGCAATAGAACAAGGAATATGATGCAAAAATAACTTATAATAGAAATAAAAAAACTGTGCCAGAACCAGCAGTCCTCAAATTGCAGATCACCAGACTTTGTAACAAAGGGCAATCGGGTATAGGCATTTTAGCTCTTGGCAACATTTGTATGACATAATACAGCTGAAAGCATGCATATTTGGCTTATGTAAGCTCCCCGCCTATGGTCGGCTAAAAAGACGTGGACAAAATCTGTGAGACCGATTCATGTTAACTGACCCGATACATTGCTATAAGAACGACAATTGGCTGAAGAGTATGACGGTGGGAAGTTTCCGCTGCATTGGATGCACAACATGAAATAGCATGCTACAATGCAATAAATTTCATCACCATATAATAACTAAAAATTTAACATTAGATATTTTTTGATCTGCACTACCAAATTTGTGGTATATCTCCTTAACTGCTGTTGTGGTTTATTCCATGTGGGAAAGACTTCTGATGACGCCCAGGCTATGATGGTGGACCACAGATCAACAATTAGGACAGCTATCAAGGACAAAAAAAGTAAACAACCTGTTGCCAGGCACTTTCTAGCAATGGGACATACTGTGTCTGGTTTACGATTCATCCTTATAGACCAAGTTGCCCCTCTTAGGAGGGGTAGTGACCGCAATAAGAAACTATTACAATTGGAAGCTAAATTTATTCACAGGCTGGGAATCCTCCATCGCCGTGGACTTAACATGTCAATTGACTGGCACTGCTTTTAATAACTTTTCTTGTAACTTTATTTGACGGGCTGGGTCCGGCCTGGAGATACCTCCTGGGTGTCCAATGACCACACCTGGGTTATATCAGGGGGGTCATTAAGAGCACTGCCCTTGGCTACCAGTAATATCTCTTTGTGAATATTAACATATTAAGCGTGCCTTGTCCATTTATAGATATCCCATGCATGTGGGGCACGGTATACTACTGCTAAAAACATTGTCTAAACTTTAGGACACTATAAACTACTGCGAAAAACCCTTCCACTACTTAGGCCTAGATTTAGAGTTTTGCGTTAGCCGTCAAAACCAGCGTTAGAGGCTCCTAACGCTGGTTTTGGGCTACCGCTGGTATTGAGAGTTGCAGTGGCGGTAAATTATGCTCTACGCTCCCTTTTTGGAGCCTAACGCAGCCATTCTGTGAACTCTAAATACCAGCGGTATTTAAAAGGTGCGGGGGAAAAAAAGCATGCGTTAGCTACGCGGGTCGTTACCGACAAAACTCTAAATCTAGGCGTTAGTTTCCACAAACTCTGTCCATATTGTTGCAACAATACATAGGGTTGCACCGATACCATTTTTTTTATGACCGAGTACAAGTACGATACTTGTTTTCAAATACTCGCCGATACCAATTACCGATACTTATTTTTTAATGTCATGTTACAGTTTACCAAGCACAATACAGACTAATAATTTAAGATTCTTTCTTTATAATTATAAAGGACTGTAATTCAAAAGACATTATGAAATAATAAAAAAGTTCACTGAGCATGTTTATAAATAAAAAATATTACAATAAAATATTAAATTTAAAGGGGTGATACAATTGGGTTGTAGGGCTGTTATATAACATCAATCTGACATTTGTATGGAGGTTCGACTCTAAGTTGAACAGTCTTTCACTTTCCACCATACTGCATGGGGCAGAAAGATATTTTTGGGCCATTTTAGCCAGAGCTGGAAATCTGTTTTTTAACTGCCCAGTACTTCAGGGGTTTGTCTGAACGGGGTACAGTGATCTCTCCTACAATAATACAAATAACAGCAATTTGTATTGGCAGAACAATAGTAAACAATGTTTAGAGTTTAGTCTCCACTCCAGTTTAAAATGAAATGGGAGCATGCAGTTTGAAAAAACGCCACAAGGTAGCATATGGGTAGGAAGTGGAGGTATCGGTCTAAGTATCGGTGCATTTGCACGAGTACAAGTACTCATGCAAATACTTGGTATCGGTACCGATACCGATACTAGTATCGGTATCGGTGCAACCCTTAGAACCAATTTGTATTACTCTTCGCTTTATTGTACTGTATCACACTGAATTGTATAGGCCTTTTTCAGTAGCATTTCACTGATTTTATTCTACAAGCTAATATATACGTCTTAATTTTAGATTATATTTGATTAATTATCTCAGATAGTATATCAATTTGATGCCGGCATCACCTCTTAAGATGAATCAATTAATTCTTTTTATTCTTTATTCTGAACAATTGTTCCAAAAATATTAAGATTGTTTTATCTATTATATACCTAAATATTGTTTTATTTTTTATTACATTCCACCAGATTACATTACTAAACTATTTGCATAGGAGATCTCTTTCAGCCGTTTTAGCCCTTCTCTTTTTTGTCTATAATTATTGATATCCCATGCATGTCTAGCCTGGTTCTTGCCTAAATTTATTAAGTAAATTGTGGTCCTGAATTTCTGTTGTCTTTTTGAGTAATAATCACTAATATGTACCTTGTCCTGATTGCACTTGTGAAGCTTGACCAGTGATGTAAATATGACATCAATGCACACTATGTGTGGGGCACAGGACAGCTGGACACCTTTGTGGTGCCATATATATATATTTTTTTATTTTATTTTTTTCAGTGCTCACATGAGCCAAATATGCCTGTTTGAAACTATATTATATCACACAAATGTTTCCAAGCGCTAAAATGTCTATACCTGATTGCCTTTTGTTACAATGTCCGATAATCTGCACAGTGAAAACTGCTGGTTATGGCACAGGTTTTTATTTCTATTATAATAAAAAAGTAATTTATGCATCATATCCCTTGTTCTATAGCTGTTGCATCCCTTTATATGCTTAGAAAGTGGAGTATTTTAATTCAGTTGTAGGCAGTACTATCTTTACATGCTATGTGCCCAAATATGCAATGCACTCCCTGATTGGTTTAGAGTGAAAAGCCTATATCTGACTTGCTAATTACTGTTTACAGAACAACAAACCCTGTGCATTTTTTTCATCCCAATATGCCATAGACAGAAATAATGTCCCCTCTACACCCTGCTGATGTCTTTTGCTGAGCTTATACAGAGCCAGCTTTTACATTTTAACATTATTCACAGACCAGACATAGCCATGCCCACTGGGTTGTCCAGCAACACATTTGGTTCAGTCTGATAGATATAACTGAATTTTTGCACAGGTTGGTTTGTTTGCTTTTTATAATCTACCTTTGATCAATATTTTAATTCTAGACAGACAGGCTGTTAATTGCCATTATGCTGCTCTGTGGGGGATATGTCTCTGTGTATATTAATTTAACTAGCTAGATACCTGGTTTGTGCTCATTACATCTATCTAAGCCCTGACATTGCTCAACATATGTTGTATGTTATCCCATGCTATTTTCCAATACTTTACTTGTTAGGTTTGGTAAATACAGTAGCAACTATATCTTAAGCTTGATGTTCTATATTTTTCTAGTATGCACTATCCTTGTACACTATTTGTTTACACTGTGTTCTCTATGGTAACAAACTATCTACTAGAGGAGTTATCTTGTATGCTTTAAAAGTTTGTAATCTGGTTTGGTCTGAGGAAGGGGTTTTGCACCCTGAAATGTTACCTATGAAATCAACAACAGTTGTATTTTTTTTTTGCTAAATCCAGTGAGTGCGATCAGTCTGTGAGAGTGCAGATGAATCCTCTATTATATATAGTAATACTTGTGTTTTTTAAATAATAATTTTAAATTAAAATGAAAAAAAAAACATGACTTTAAGTGCATTATTAAATATAATATATCTTTTTTAGTTTTTTAGTTAATATTAATTATCAGAGATATATTTAATAATCCTTCATTTGCACTACATTTGGAACCAACTATTCCCATTGCCTAAGAGCCCTTTTTTCTCTGCAGGCACTTATTCTTGCCAGTTGTCCTTTATATCACACAGATAGTAGTTAGCTAATCAAACTATTTCAGGCTATTGTTTTTACATACTAAGCTTCAATACCTATGTGGAATGACTGTGTATAGTATCTATAACTCAGAAAAAGGCTTGCTCTAGGGGGCATTTATGCACTGCATTTTAGAGGGATGCTATATTTTGGCATAGCTTACTCATTCTATTTTTTTTCTACTTTCTGGAATATGATGTCCAGACAACGAATTTCAAAATAAACAATACAAATATCTAAATTCTATCTAAAAAGCAGTGCAATGCCTTGACAAACACTGCATTCTGAAACTGGTAGTGCTATTTCATTCAAGGAGTAAATGGTTAATTAGCATTTATTTTATTCTGAGACCTATAGAGGGAGCTATATTCCTATATTCTGATCCCAACTTAAATTTTCCTTTCAACAACTCAAGGCAGGATTGCAGAGAAGGAGAAAAAAAAAAGAAGCTTCAGGTTCAGACCAGACTTGTTGATCTCCATTAAGAGCCCCGCAGAAATAAACAGGAGGAATCGTCTATTTATCAGAATTTACATGGTATTTACCTGCTATTGTCACTGAAGAAAAGGCCTGCATTAGCACTTACACAAAGATCCAAGGATTAACAGCAGCTCAAGAGATCTGGATATTACAGCAATGTACATGGGGGCTGGAATACTGTTGTGATCCAAAGCATAGGAGGTACTGTATGCTCTACACCTCTGTTATTGATATGTAGCTTGGCATACACAATTATTGCAAAAGACCTGCATCCCCTGTATTCATTTATTCCACCACATCTTCTTGTATCGATAGAGGTTAAATCTTAAGCTGTGCAAATGGACAGTACCATCTCTCTGAGTTTGACATTAACCATGATTACAGCACAAGCTTCTCCTTACGTTTAAAGACACAGTGTTTATTTTTCATGATCAGCTTCAAATATTCAGTTCCCAAACATTAAGCTTAAATCAGTACAGTGTTACAGCCAGGAACAAGAATATGTTAATATATTTGCTTCTTCCCTCAGCATAGGTTGCATATGCAAGTTAATTAAAACTATAACTGGCAATCCTGTTTATAAATAAATAAACTGATTATAGATAAATAAACTGATATATGTAAATTAGTAATGCATGCATGTATTGGTCTTTGTATGTATAGGAAATCATTGGTATTATTTAGTCACCGTTTTAAGGAGGCAATTTTCTCCTAATGATTTATTAAAAAGCATAATGTATTTCAGTTAAGCAGTGGGAAGGCAATTGCGAATAAATAATATTTGTTTTGTTATTTCCTGTAACTATATATAGTTTGGATTATTATTAATTTTCATAATTTTCATCATAATGACCAGCACACCTGACCATCACCAGCAGCTTCTGTTTTTATACACGTCTGTGGTACTATCTGTTGAGTGTTTCTTTTCTTCTTTTTTTTTTTTTGCTGTGACATATTCAAGATCAGTTTAAGATGCAAATCTCTATGGAGTACTTCCCATTAAAAGTGTGAACTTATTGTGACTTCCAAACAATTTCCAAGTATACAAACCTTCATGTGTTAATATAAGGTAGCACGGCAATACCATTTTTTTCCCTCAGTCATACGTTTTAATATGCTGAACACGTACGTAAATAAAAAAAAACAACTACATATTTCCCCATATAAATGAATGCTTTGACAAATAAGTATGTTAAATTAAAAACACTTAATCATATCTGAGTTTATATAGTATGTGCTGAAAATTCCATTATATCTACATTATTAAAATTGATGTTTATTGTTATATAGCATAATGGTTGCAAGATAGTGTTAATCCTATTTCATGTAAAAGTAAATCGTTTGCCAGTGCTGTAAATCATTGTAACCTCGTGTACTACCATATTACAGTGCCGATTATTAAGGTATGCATTCACGTGTTAAGCCAGTGTACAGCACTAGGGAATTCTATAACAATGTTCAGATTTCAGCACCACACAAGTGGACAGCGCCCTGTATATTTCTAGTGTAGACATCCAGAGCCTGTCTGCATCGCAAGGCACAAAAAAGCTGCCTGTGCTGTTGCTGCCTGAGCAGATTACATGAGCTATTTGTTCGTCTGATTAATGGATAAACCACCTGACACTGTGTGAAGGATGCTCTTGCTTATTTTGTAGGTCATTGGGATTCCATGCACACTAGAGAAAATGTCTCACCGATTCCCAATTTTTGTGCTGCTTTCAGAATGGAGGTGAAGGGGGACAGGTGAAGATCTACATGTGACTTGTTGTAATCAAGGTAAACACACTATTCACACAGTGCTAGAGGCTTGTTCAGTCCACAGAAATGCCTGGGTGGATGAATAAGCATGGATCCCGCTCCACTACCTCATTGCCTCCTGATCCCATGGAAATTATCAGAAGCAAGGCATGCTCAAGGCGAGTGAAGCTAAATGTTGGTGGGTTGGCACATGAAGTTTTGTGGAGAACCCTAGACAGGTTACCACGCACCAGGCTTGGGAAACTTAGAGATTGCAACACTCATGAATCCCTTATGGAAATTTGTGATGATTACAACCTGGAGGAAAATGAATATTTTTTTGACAGACATCCTGGGGCATTTACTTCTATCTTAAACTTTTACCGAACTGGGAAATTGCATATGATGGAGGAGATGTGTGCTTTGTCCTTCAGTCAAGAGTTGGACTATTGGGGTATTGATGAAATATATCTGGAATCCTGCTGCCAGGCAAGATACCACCAGAAAAAAGAACAAATGAATGAAGAACTCAAAAGAGAAGCAGAGACTTTGAGAGAAAGAGAAGGGGAAGAATTTGATAATACATGCTGTGCCGATAAGAGAAAGAAGCTATGGGATCTGTTGGAGAAACCCAACTCATCTGTAGCAGCCAAGGTACAGTTAATTGACTTTAGGATGAGCTTCTTGTTGTTGATAACAAATTAAAATAGGTTGTCAGGATTTTGAAGATGTGCAAGGTTACAAACAATAAATACAAATAAAGGTATTACTTAAAGGAGCATTTAAAAGGACATTAAAGTCAAAACATTTATATCATGCATACTGAAATATTTGAACTTAAATATCTTTGTTTTGATTGTGAAACTTAACATGAAATGCATGTTTGTTTACATTTTGTCTGTGAGACAGGTTGCTTACTGGTTGATAAGGGACAACCCACATATTTCTATTGGTGGACAGTGACATTCCTCACAAGCATAAAATAGTTATTTTCTGTACAGTATAATAAGTTAAAGGGAAAAAAATGTTTTTATAGGTCTTCTTGTAGATAGAACAAAAAATGACTTTAATGTTCCTTTAAGCTTCTGACACTATTATATACACCTTCCCATTGACCAGTGCTGTAATTTATTCTGTTATCTTCTTAGTATCAATTTTCTTATATCTGGTGATGTTTTTGTTTTACGTAAAGTTAAACTCAACTGGAATAGAAAATTTCACTGTCTAAAGCCATGAATTACAGTAATTAAATAAAATACATTTAATGTTAGGATGATATGAATGAAAAAACCATTAAACAAAGGTGAGTAATCTTTTGTTTCGTTCTAGTTCTAGTTTTTCTACTTTCTCTTTCTGAATAAGGGTTAATCAATGAGACAACTCATAATGTTTAATGTCCTAGAGTATCTGTCTATTAAAAGGCCAAATTAAAAACGCTAATAGAATACAACATGCTGGTTAGTTTAGCATTGTTTTCCATGCCTTATCAAACTTTCCATAGGTGTTAGAGACATGTACATTCACCTATTGCATATTTTATCCACAAAAATAATGTATTTTTACATTTTATATTGTCTGAGATCAAATGGCAAGAATATGGTTAGATGCATTATAGATTTCCTTGTTAGTGATATTTCTAATCAAATAGAATAAAACAAATAAACTAATTGAGCCAGTGATTAATGGATGTTTGTACAATCTGCTTAGATATACAGGAATGCTTGCTTACCACACGGTACTATGTGATTTATCTCAATATGTCTATGTTTAGTCTTGCAGATCACCATAAAGGCCTACAGTATGTTCTCACTAGTATAGCTGATTGTGCACACATCATTGGGGTCGAAGTGCTGTCAATATTTTGTAAACACAAGTTTAACTGTTTTACTGCCAGAAGTGTAAAGAAAAGACACTTTTTTTTAAAATAGATCAATGCAAAGCAGAGACATGTTTACACACTCAAGCATGAATGTAGCTACACACTGATGTACACATATTAAGATATGATACCACACTAATATGTTGGTTTGGGCATTTTTAACACACTGATAACGTTGTTGTTATATTAGCTAAACAAACACACTGATACACGCATTGTAGTACTCATAAATAAATAAACATTGATACACGGCACATAATTAGACATTGGCCCACCTATGCACATACTGATAGACCGACATACACATAGAACTACACATTGGCACATTGATACACTGATACAGACATTGATACACTGACAGTTAAACAAATGCACTGTTACACAGATTGATAATCACATTGATTCATACTACTGATTTATACATACATCTGTGGAACACACTTATAAACATACTGAGCATTCATACACTGACTCACCTGTACATATATTAACTAGCAAACCAAACAGACACATCCCACTTATCTATTTGACACTAACCCATGTTGACTATTAATGTTATCTGTAGATAATACTGTGACAGTAATATAAAGTAAAGAGATACACATTAAACTGTTGATAAACATAGTGTCCAGGATCACAATCAATTCAAGAATTATGCAATGTGTGCAACATATCTATTTCATTATTCTAGATAAATGATTCACATTAAATTAAAGGGCTTCTTAAGATATTGGTGAATCTGCTTTATAGGTTGACAGGAATATGAGAAATGTATTTTACCTTAGATTTCTGTGAATTCTTTATAAATGTGATGTATCAACTCCATATAAACCCATAAGTGCACATACACACTCATGCTCATAAGCAGAGGCGTAACTAGAAACCACAGGGCCCAGGTGCAAGAATCTAAGAAGGGCCCACCCCCAAAAAATGTGAATTTGATATATATATATATATATATATATATATATTTACATTTAACACAGGAAAAAAAATGTGAATTTGAGATATATATATATATATATATATATATATATATATATATATATATATATATATATATATATATATATATATATATATATATATATTTAACACAGGGAAAAAAAATGTGAATCAGATTACATGTCTGCAAAAGGAGGTACCCTGTGCCCACAGTCTGTGAGATGGTCTGACCCCCTATTACTGTATATAGTGACACTGTTTAACCCACCAGTACTGTATATAGTGAGTTAGTGACACAGTCTGTAATCTGCCAGTGAGATGGCTGGCCTGACCCTACCTGTCCCAGTATTTTGTAAAGTGACCACAGTAGTCTGTGACATGGTCCAGCCCCCGTACTGTATATAGTGGTACTGTATAGTGACATTGTTTACCCCCGCCCCCCCATGCTGTAGTAACAAGGTCTGTAATTTGCTGGTTCGACAAACATACACACACACACACACATACATGCATAAATACACACACAGTCACATACATGCATACACGCATAAACACCAATGGATAAAACAGAAACACTAACCCCTGTAGTTAGAGACAGAGACACTAGTGAAGCATCACATCACACTCACATGATATCAGTGCAGGCAGTGGCAGGACAACGGTTTTTATTTAAAAAAATTTTTATTATTTTTTTTTTAAAGCTGGGCCCCACCCTCGGGGGCCCAGTCGCAGTTGCGACCCCTCTGCATCCCCTGTAGTTCCGCCCTTGCTCATGCTCATAAGGCTAAAAAACTGACAAAAAAAAAACACTTTTGCACCTATTAACCCACAGATGTAACATCAATGTATATACCCAAGGTACTGTACACTCATGGTAAATGATACATACAGATATATTTGCACAGACATACAGCCAAATGTTTACTCACACAGAGTCACATTAATGTATAATCCACATATTTTCGTGCACAAATTGATTTACCTGCTGATGCACCAAGGTTCCCTTTTACTCTTCTTATGCTTCAGGAGATTTATTGTATTTATTTAAATGGACTTAAATCTTATTAAGCAAGGAGAGGCTGGTGCTCAGATACTGAATAGAGGAGACTTACTGATGCCAATACTGTTTTTTGCAGAAGCTGAATTGTAAGCATTGTTTAAGAGGGTTGTTCCTGAGGGACAATGGAGTATAATTCTCTATACTGCATTAAGGGCTCTTTCATCTATATAACAACATTTTGAGATGGTTCACAGAGAATGTAGCTGGTTTTGTTTGTGATAAGCCATATCAGTTACACAGGGCTCAACTGCATAATATAAAGCATTTTGTAATTATACAGCTTACACAATTCTGTCTGGTTGCATCACATCTTTTAATTTGCTAGTAGATACTGGTATGATAAAACAGGCATATAATAATAGGTTTAAGGAATGAGTACCCAATGTAGGGTTTATGGAAATGTTCTTAGCTTTTGGACATTTGTGGTCTGTGATTAATCAGTGAAATCAACTAAAGAGGTATGTTATATTTGAAGTCCTGGGGGCCGAATTATCAAGCTCCGAATGGAACTTGATGCCCCTGTTTCCGCACGAGCCTTCAGGCTTGCTGTAAACAGAAGTTATGAAGCAGCGGTCTAAAGACCGCGTCTCCATAACTTGTCCACCTGCTATGAGGCTGCGGACATCAATCCGCCCGATCCTATACGATTGGGCTGATTGACACCCCCTGCTAGCGGCCAATTGGTTGCGAATATGCAGGGGGCGGCATTGCACAAGCAGTTCACAAGAACTGCTTGTGCGATGATAAATGCCAACAGCGTATGCTGTCAGCATTTATCAATGTGCGGCGGACAGGATACACTACATCGCATGGAGTAAATGATATACTGGAGTAAATGATATACTCATATGAAATAATCAAGAAGTGAAAATAAATGTGACTATAATTATGCTATTATAGATAAATACTCTGCCTTCTTTACTGGAATGAAGCAGATAACTGCTTAAATAAATAACCAGGACCTGTAGGGTCAGTTTATCTCTTTATAGCTGTCTCAATATTGTCCTCTATTTCTATTAGAACTATTATACACAGTGTTGTATAATGTAAAGAAATCTACATGCACAGGGGTATACATACTCACAGTTAATCAATAAACTTCTAGTGATTTCAGTAATGAAGGATTGTCACCTTCCTCTATACCTTCCCCACTAGCGCTTTATGTTATTGCTGCTAGAGCTTGAAAGTTATTTCCAACTTAGATATTTGCTTATGCCAAATATATCTTAGTTTTCACAATTAATATACAGTTTTTGGTGCCATAGATAAATAAAGTTGTACATAACAGGTTTATACTCTCCATATACAGTATAGTGAGTGACCAGACTTTGCTCTTAAAAGCGTAGTCAAACTAATAAAGCTGCATACAGCAAAACTGCTTTACAATACAAGGTTTTCCCAGTGTAGCCTAGCAGTGTGTATTTTTTTTTATTATCTGCCCTTAAAGATAAATTATTATGACACTTTTAGAGCAGACGCTATGATTTATTTTTAGATGCAAGGCCAAATATATCACAATTTTGTATAACTCCATTCATGCTGAAGATTTCACAAGCACCATCTATCAAAAGTTGATCAATAAAGACATTCATATTTATTTTTTTCTGAGTTATTTGCTGAAATTTTACAAACTAGATCAGAATAACTTATCATTTAATGTTTCTGTAAGTGACATATTATAATGTAACATTTATCACTAATGTGCTTATAATTCATATATCAACTAATGTTTTATGCATTCCATACTCTTACAGTTCAAAAATGTAATTTAGAAACTGAGCTAATATCTGTACATTAATAATGTTTAGTCCAATACATTTACCAGTGTTTATAAAAACATAACTGAAATATTTGATTTTAGTACCAGTTTTGTGCTTATTTGATTCACTTCAGTTGGCTAATAACAAAGGAATGTGTTCAAATTCTCATGAATAAAAACACATTAACGAGTTCTATATAAAATGGTTTAATTTAATGTCCTAAAAATACACAGTAATATAAAAAAATAATATAAAAAAACCATAGTATATATAATGAAAATCAGCTTTGCAATGTTGGGTTGATTTACTTTTTGTAATATTGTTTAATATTTGCATATATAGCAATTTTTTAATAATTAACTTTCCACTGTTTTGTTCATTAATACTGGATAGAAATTTACCATACTCTTTATACTTCTTCCTTAGTAAACATTTTTGTACTTGAAAAGAATCTCTTAACACAAATACAGTTATTAAGAGGCGTAGGAATATCTAAACCATATTGTGAAAAATGTATTTATATATCACATTACTGTTTGATATATAACTTTAATTGGCATTTGCAATGTTGTTTTAGTATTAGAAACACTCAGTGCACACAATATTTCAACCCTATGTATATTAAGGCTGCCATATGTGTAGACCATGTGTTTTCTGTCTTCATTGGCAAGAAACAAGATTACTGAGAAAATCTCATTGACACAATCATGTTTGTAACTTAAGTCAACAAAGACATACATTGGAGAAAAATCATTCTAATTTCAACCACACCAGCTTTTAATAAAAGACTAGACTTCTAAATCAAATGAAACATTTGGCCACTGAAAATTATTATTTTTGTTAACTATTCCTTTGCTAGATTTATAAATTTCTGAAACCTTTACCCAGCATGAATTTTAGATATTTAAAGGTAGTCTATTAAAAAATAAGTCTACCCGCCAGCAGATTATTTACTCATGTGTTTAATCATATTTATTACTGTCCTGATCCCTTCCCCAATTATTTATTTAATTTATATTCATTTATTTATTTTATATTTATTTATTTATTTTATATTTATTTATTTATTTATTTTGATGTTCAGGTAAATATAGGTGTGCCATGATACTACTGTAGGATAGAGGTCTGAATAAATGGATATTTACATAGCATTCTCCTGTAAACATTTCTATGGTCACAATGATAGTGCAGCATTTAAGCATTCTGGGGAAAAAACTGTTAAACTGTATGTTGAGATGAATGTTTATTGGCTAAAGGTATCAAATGAACATTGTACCTATCAGCAAATGAACATTAATAGGAAGTACACAACTGGTACTGCTATATTAGTTTCAAGCTAAATTTAAACAGCTATTACTTGTTTAGGCTAAAGATCTTTAAATTATGCTGTTTCAAATTAAGAATATTTTGTTTAGTTTAGTACAATGTTACTAATGTAGCTGAGTGTCCTTGATGTAGCTCAGTGGGGTATCAGAAGGCATGTTATGATGTGCTGAAAGGCTTTGTTGGCATAATTGTTGTGGGTCATAAAAATACATCAGACTTGGCGTTGTGTACTAGATGTGTTGTTTGTTACTGTTACTCAAGAGTAGTTTGCCAGTTAATTGGCCTGTACTTAGTAGTCAAAGAATAACCATGTATAATGTTTGTAAAATAAATATTGTGTTATTACAATATGTTCCAATTTTGAAGACTGTACAGTTGACAGGTAAAGTGCTTTACAAAATGTTTATTAATCTGGCATGCATATTCCAAATCCTATTTTGCAGTAATCATTGATAAAGGCATTATTACATCATTATAGCTACATATCAATTTTGAATTATTTGATATTGAAAATTCTACCCGCACACACTTGTAAAAGAAGTCAAGGAGTGCTTACCTACATTGATCTGGGCTTCTTAACTAATTTGAATTCTGTTGTAAAAAAAATATTAATAATGAACCATCTACACTTGAAGCTTGAGCAGAACATTCTCATAATCTATACATTCAAGATTATGTAAATTGTTTTAATAAATACTTTATAAATACAAGAAAGATATTTGGTTGTCCGTAACTCTAGGCAGGAGATACAGTCAACCAGAAGCTGTGCTCCATTCAGTAATAGTAGAATATACTCTTGCTCCCTTCCCCAAAGATTGGCATACGTGAGTAGTGGGTCTTCCATGCACTACATCTGCCATTAATGAATGATGCTTCTCATTGGCTGTACCTCCTTGAATTGTATGAAAAAATGTAGACTCAAGTTATAAACGGCTGTATGGGGAGGTAAATTAACACAATGTTTAAGGAATTAAAGCATGTAACTGTTCAACTATTATGGCCCTTTAATCAAGAAAGTGTTTTATTAAACTAAGCAATACAGTGGAGTGAAATACAGAATAGGGACACTATACTGTAAAACTGGTTTTCCCTTCATGTGCTTCCAATGATTTATTAAAATAGCTGCAGAGTATTAAATGTAGGGAAAATACTCCTTTATGTTGCTCATTGAAACCAGACCCCATTGTTAAAGAGAACATGCCAATTCAAATGGGCTGAGCTTGCAGGAAGAGAACTCTTTCCTTATATTACCTCTCTCTATACACAAAAGCCAGTACTTAGGTACTAAATGTTTCCATTGCTAAAATAAACTTACAGGTGCAATTCAGTGCATTTAATACTATGGGGCCGATTTATTAATGTGCGGACAGACATCGATAAATGCTGACAGCATATCCTGGCGGCAAGTATCATTGCACAAGCATTTCTAGTGAAATGCTTGTGCAATGCCACCCCCTGCAGATTCACGGCCAATCAGCCGCTAGCAGGGGGTATCAATCAACCCGATCGTAATTCCTGCTTCTTAATCCACTGCTTTTTAATTCCTGTTTCCAGCTAGAACGGAAACAGCTGCATTGGGGCCAATACGGAGCTTGATAAATCGGCCCCTATGCATCTTTTTTAATGCATGGGTGTTAAAAAAACAGCATAGATTTTGTGTATATTACACAGCTACATTTTCAATTTACCAAAAATAACCCTTTAGGATTGCATATCCTGAACATTTAGGTTTTGCAAACACAGAAATGCTAAGGCTTTAGGAAGGTTCTGCAGATTTTTAGTTTAGGCCATTTACATTAAATGTTATTTTGCAGTTGTTCCCAGTGGGTTGCTAGTCTATTAATTGTTTAATCTTTTCCCTGGAAGCAATAAACATTGTTTTGCTCAACTGAGCAAGAAATTAGAGTCAAGATTCCAACTTTAATGAAACATAAAGTTAAAAAATTATTAGGAAGCAAAATTTGGGGCCAGATTACGAGTGGAGCGCTATTTAGTGCTTTCACTCGAGTGTTAACTACACTAGAAGTAAACTTTTTGTGCGCATTGTGTTGAAAGTAAAAAGTTAGCGCTCATGCGCTAACCCGATATGCGGCAGAAGTCAAACTTAGAATATTGTGTACGCCATAACATATAGAAGTCAATCAAGAAAAAAAAAGGAAAAACACCCTATTTGCGCGCTAAACACATATTCTCAAGTCCACTAACCCGACATAAAAAATTTAATATATCACATTCCAATGTTCTTCACATAGAAGAATGTGTTCTATGTATTCATAAATATATATTTCTACATATCTGATGGTATTTTGGTACAATATATATCTATACCTATATATCTATATGATTATATATAGATATATACATATATATAGGAATATCTATTTAAAAATACTTTTAACATATTCCCCTATGTGAAAAACATTACAATGCAAAATATTTACAGTAAATACATAGTTAAAACATTTATTAAAAATTAATATTGCAAAATATGCTTTTACATGTTTTCATGTACTTCCAAAGGGCTTCAATGCACTTAAATATGTATATATATAAATATATGTTACGGGTAAAGTCAGAAATCTGGGTAATCCTAAAATTACCCAGGTAATGCTAGGATTACCTAAGCGGCTGTGGGTAAAGCCCAATGTACGGTAATTTGGCTGTGGCTAAAGCCCGATGCACTGTAATTCCCCTATCTACACTATTTTATTTTTTATTTTTGCCCCACCGATCCTCTGGCATCTACCCCAAGTGAACCTTAGGGAATAAGGTTTACAAGGGGGGCTTTGCCCACCTTGAACTACCCAGCGGAGGCAAAAAAAGATAGTGAAAATGGGGGAATTACAGTGCATCGTATATATGTTTGATGCGGTGACTTGATCAGCCTGAGGGGATTTACCCACAGCCACTTGGTAATCCTAACATTATCTGGGTAATGCTAGGATTACCCAATATCTGACTTTACCTGCAATATATATATATATATATATATATATAAACAAGTCAGAAGACTTGCTTTTCCCCCAGAAACTCTCTGAATACATTGTTTCCAATGCAGCAAAGGATTCTGGGTAAGATATGCAAATGAGGTTCACAATAACTCACTTTTTTACTTTTAGCCTGCTTTTTAAGGCAGACTTCCCTTTACGCCATAGCATCACACTATTACACAGCTTTTAAACTTAGCTTGGGTTAGTGCAGTGATTCAGACCAATCCCAGGACAGCTGTTTCATGGTTTTTGCCACTCATCAGCTGTGAGTAGGTTGAATGACTGCTGGGTAAAGTGTAACCCAATGAGTAATTTTGTCTACATTTTGTATTTAGTGGAGGATTTTAAACTCACTTTTCACCTCCCCATAACTTTAATTGTTGTTGTATTTCACCCAGAAATCAACTTTACCCAGCAGTGTTTCAACCTAATCCCAGCTGATGAGTGGCAAAAACCACGAGACAGCTGTCCTGGGATTGGTCTGAATCACTGTACTAACCCTAGCTAAGCTTAAAAGCTGTGTAATACGGCGATGCTATGGCGTAAAGGGAAGTCTGCCTTAAAAAGCAGGCTAAAAGTAAAAAAGAGAGTCATTGTGAAGCTCATTTGCATATCTTAACCAGGTACTTTTGCTGCATTGGAAACAATGTATTCAGAGAGTTTCTGTGGGAAAAGCAAGTCTTCTGACTTGTCTAGATTTGTAAATAGGTTACACAAGTTATTTTTTCTACAGTTTGTATTTAGTGGAGGATTTTAAACTCACTTTTCACCTCCCCATAATTTTAATTGTTGTTGTTATACATATATATATATATATAGCCTTGTTAGTCCAGAGATTTAGAAATCACAATTACAAGAGTATTGCATTGAGCATTTAAAACATTTATAAGATGACAAGCTTTCAGAAAAGTGTCTTCCTTTTTCAAGTCTGAAGCAATACTGACCAATTTGATGGGATTTACAGATTATATCTTAAAACACAGGCTAAAAAGACAAAGTGTTACAGAGGTCTGAATGCAGGGGGAGGAGGGGTGTCATAAAAATCATGATGGGGGTTTAGGAGACAGGCAGATAGTGTCAATAAAATATTACAGGCAGGGGAAAAAATATGGTAATACACACAGCATATACTGACATAAAGTTATATATCAACATAGAATCCATATGAATAAAGATGGGAAATTAGGTATACAGGGGAATATAAAATAGTAAAAAAAGGAGAAAGGAAAGAAAGAAAAAAAAAAGGGAAATAATAATAATGACAAAAAGTGTGGACATAGGCTTACCTGCGTACCTATGCATAGAGAGTGTGGAATATACAATGTAATTGACTACAGTATATGAAAGTACATTACAAAAAATTTTGATAATGGGTTAAGAAACCAGAGTGCACATTTAGTCCAGAATTTAGCAAGTTAAAGTGCATTATCATTTTCATTTCAAAGGTTTTTCTTTCCGTGTTGTTTTTGAAGTTACCTCTGAGAATCTTGATTTTGAGGTTTTGGACGGAGTGGTCAGATTGGGTGAAATGGTGAACAACAGGGGTACAGTATTTTGTTTCACAGTGGTTTTTGATTGAGTGTCTGTGTAAGTTCATCCAAAGGTGCAGTTTTTGGCTTGTTTCTCCAATATAACATCCCACTTCACATGTAGTGCAATGTATCATGTATACCACATTTGCAGATATACATGAATATGCCCCTTTAATGTTATAGGATTTGCTCTTGTGATTAGCTGTGTTGCTTTCACAAATGTGTTGACATAGTTTGCAAAGAGCTTTGTTGCAGCGCTTGGTTCCATTCTGGGTGTTCATTTTATCAAGGGGTAGCTTTCTGTGGACCAGTTTCTGTTTTAGGTTGGATGGTTGTCTGAGTGCCAGGATAGGGGGTTTTGGAAAGATTGTTTTGAGTGTGGCATCCTCTAAGAGTAGTGGCTGTAAGTCTTTTATGATTTTTCGTATTCCTTCTACAGCAGGGTTATATTAGACAACTAGTGGGATACGCGATATGTTTTTCTTCTCCCTGTATTGTAG